>NC_142795.1:77142647-77352647 GCF_049724085.1 Artemia sp. Qi Xiang Cuo | reverse complement strand
CTCTTGACTCCAACAGACATTGAAAATAATATATGCGCCAAATGCTGTTCAACACATCCTTTCTAGGAAAGCTTATTCCAGAGCTTTTACATCAGAAGCATAAGAGATAAGTGGACTAATTTTAAAGATTTAATTTTAATTAACTGTTACTGTACGTTTGACTAAATTGGAAAAGTATATACACGATTTTCAGAAATTGATGGTACTAAGGGATTTTTCTTTCATGGCTTTTAAGCTCTTGATGTTGAGAGAAAATTGACCATGTCCTCTGTTGGCATTTCTCTTTCCATCCAGTCAAGTCTAGGCTATTAGACTGTGAATCCTTATTCTCGCAAGCAATAAAGAATAGATGTATTTATTCAATAATTGTAGACATAAGTGTTGACGACAATTCTTTTATTTTTTCGTTGTTTTATAGACCACCCTCATTTCCTACACATTTGTTTCGTAATCTGTTTGATGACTTTTCAAGTTTTATTAATTTACCAAAAAAGAAGGCAATAGTTTTTGGGGACTTCAATTGTAATTTACTAAATGTTAGCAGTAATAATGATTGTGATACCTTCTTTGAAACATTTACCTTAAGTGCTGTTCTTCCAACAATCCTTTTTCCCACTAGAGTTGATCTTATGAGGTCTACCGCTACTGTAATTGATAACATTTTTGTATCCACTTCCCTGAGAAACCACCTGTCCTCCAAAGTAACATTCTCTGACCTGTCAGACCACTGTCCAATCTATCTCTCCCGACCCTTCCAACCAACTACTAAACACTCTAGAACTAATATCCCTACGTCTAATAGAATATATAATATTGTGACTATGACCCGGGGCAGGGATCGCTTAAAATCATTTGACTGGTCAAAGGATTTGGATTGTCAGGATGTTAATTCAGCCACAAACGGTTTTACACAGGGACTGAGTGATCTTATCAGTTCAACCTTTCCAGTCCGTAAATCAAACCAAAAAAATACCCATATACGCCCTTGTATGTCCAATAGCCTGATAATCTCTTCATACCGTAAAAATGACCTATATAAGTTATCTTGAAAAACCAGTTGCGTTATTGACCAAACTAATTATAAAAAATACAAAAACTTATATACCAAACTCGTCCGTGAAGCAAAAAAAAATTATTATTATCCAAAAATCACTCACTGCAAAGGGAACTTGCAAAAAATTTGGTCAACAATAAATGAAATTCTTTCAAAAAAAGGAATTCAAGATCTATACCTATTAACCTTAAGGACATCAGTGGCAGATTAATTGACCCAATTTCAGTACCGGATGCTTTTAAGAATTATTTCACCAATATTCCAAATGCTAACTATTGCTCTCCCTCCGAGTCAGTACACCCTAGCAAGAATCCCAGATCCATATTTTTCTCTCCAACTGATAGTAAAGAGGTGCTTCAAGTCATCAAATCTCTCTCTAATAGTAGTACGCCTGACTTCTTTGGGATAAGTAATAAGCTTCTTAGAACTGCATCTTTCTATGTTTGTGAACCCATTGTGCATATAGCAAACCTGTCTATGATCAATGGAGTCTTCCCAGAAATATTTAAATCAGCAATTGTTATCCCGATTCATAAAAAAGGCGACCCGTCTGAGATAAGTAATTATCGTCCAATCTCACTTCTCCCAGTTGTATCCAAAGTGCTTGAGAGAATTATCTTCCGACGTCTTTCTTCCTTTTTATTTGGGATTAATCCTTCAGATTCGTTGATTTCTTTTCATCAATATGGCTTCCGTTTCAAATTTTCAACTGCTCATGCACTAATCGGTGCCATACAGTTAATCCGTTCCCAAATTGACCTTAAAAATACTGTAATTCGCTTATTTCTGGATTTTTTTAAGGCCTTTGACATGGTTGATCATAGTGTTTTACTAAGTAAACTTAAGAACATAGGGATTCGTGGACTTTCTTTCTCATGGTGCGGCTCCTCTCTCTCTGGGAGAGTACAGAGTTTGAGCCTGGGCGGCATGACCTTGCACCCCCTACCTGTCCGGAGGGGCGTCCCGCAGGGCTCTGTTCTTGGTCCAATACTTTTTCTCCTTTATATTAATGATTTTGTTACAGGCCTGGGTCCATCAGTGCACCCAGTACTTTTTGCTGACGATACCAACTTTTTCATCACCGGCCCTAATTTACCATCCGTCGTCACCTCTGCTCAGATTCATCTGAATAGAGTACAGGAATGATCTCTCGTTAACTGTATGACCATTAACAGCAAAAAAGGTCAGGTTATATTATTTTGAACCCCTTAAAAAAAAATGGAGCTCAGCAAGCACTTGGCCTCAAAGATTCCACCAATCTCCTCCCACAGGTTGAAGTTACCAAGTTTCTTGGTGTCCACATAGGCTCCTCCTTATCATTTGCAACTCATGTATCCTACATCAGAGCCATAATTTTGCGACAGGTAAGTATGATTAATCGTGTGAATAATTTTCTTCTCCGTGATATCTTCGGCAGCCTTTATTACTTTTTTATTTACCCATATATATCATATTGCGGATCTGTTTGGGGCAACACTTATCCTTCAGTTACCAATAAATTAAAAACTGCCCAAAACCGTGCCATCAAAGCAGTTTTTCGGCTGCCCCGACTATATCCCACTCAGGACTTGTTCTCCGATTTTGGTATTATTCCTTTTGAACAAATTATTAAAAAATTAAATTTATCCCTTGCATACTCCGCTTACTATAAAAACCTTCCTCCCCAATTATTATCTTATTTTAATTGCAATAATTCTGAAGGCGTATGTCTCCGTTCATCCAACCGTTCCTTTATTGTCCCCAAGTATGTCTCTAGCTCCGCCCAGCTCCCCCATTTATAAATCTATAATTCAAAGGAATATAATACCCCTTAGTATCGAGCTATCCACAAGTTTTCGCACGCTGTATAACAATGTTACTAAAGTTTTATCTTATTATTCTCTAAATTTTTAATCAATTTGCTTTAATTTACCCGTGTTTTCTCTTTTTTTTCTGTTTTTTCTTTTTTCCTCTCTTGTTCATTTTCAATTTTTTGTTGTTATGGTCCTCAACAAGTTCGCTTCCAGGATCCATACTATTATTGGTGTTATGTTTCATCTTGTTTTTTTTTTTTTATTTCAATAAATTAAATTGCATTGAATTGAGCTATACAAGGACACATACTGATTGACTGGGCACTGAACACACTTCTGTTCACTGAGCTTTACGGCACTGAAGATGGTGCTGATTCAGCAGACATAGAAAAAATAATCAGTGCCTCCGATGAGCTTATGGAGTTCTTTACTGTTTATCTTGGTGTATTGGAAGGTCACATAGACATACAAAGTGTAGAGGAAAATCTGTCCCTGGCAGAAGTCACCAAGAAATTTTCGTCTCTTAAACAGTCACTTTCCGAAAGGTCGCGCACGGCAAAACTTTGGATACAATATATGGAAATGATAGACATACTGAAGAAGTTTATCCAAGCAGAGCGTACAGACACTAGGATCTTCTTCTTCAGGCAGTTGAAGCTATGTTGCCGTATGTTGCAGCGTCCAACCACTTCCTATATTCGAATTCTACCAGGGTGTACCTGCAGAATATAGAACAGCTGGAAACTACGAATCCCGACGTGTTTGACAATTTTCAGAACGGAAAATATGTTATCCGCAGATCCGAAAAATTTTGGGCGGTTCTGTCGTCATATGTGGTCAATGAGCAGGTCCTCATGCGCTCGTTGAAAACTAACGGTGGTCTTACAAGGGGAAGCGGCATGAATGAGTTAAAGAGGCTGACTTGGTTACTTTCTGCACCAACTTGTAGTGCAATTAATTTGTCAATGCAGAATTTTGCTAAGGTCCAATACAAGACAAGCGAACAGAACAAAGAAGTTACAGAGTCGAGGATTGAACGCGATAAGCATGACACTGGAAAGCTTGTTTGCTTTCTTGCTGAGATTACCCCTTTCGCAAGAGACCCGAGCTTGCGAAACATTACTTCCGGAGTTACGACTGATGAAAAGTCAACGTCGACACAGCTAGATCCGTCGGACAAGAAATCATGGATAGCATGACAGGGGAAAACGTCATCACGTACACATTCGTGAAAACGACGGTGGCCGTAACGCTTGCTCATGAAGCTGCACCAGTTATTAATGGACAGTCAGTTGCCGTTGATCCAGCACTGATGTTTCAGTGGCTGGAAATAGTGACGATAATTTGGAGTCATACTTTGAGTATGAATTGTGCTCGCCACCTCCGTCACTTTTTGAAACAAACGGACTTCCACGATTAGCCGATAAGCCTGCCCTTACTGACACAATGTGGCGTCTAGTTGTAGAACAGCAGCCAAAAACCGAAGACTTCATAAAAGATTTCAGCGACAAGCATATAGTTCTTGATGATGGGGCACTGCTTCAGCGAATCCGTTGCGACAATAACTCAAGTTCTGATAGTATCTACCAGAAGTACGTTGACTACGTTGCATGGAAATACGGGTTGCAAAGGACGTCGGTGGTTTTTGACGGATACAACCAAGCACCTTCAATCGAAGACATCACCCTTTTGAGACGGAAAGGGTCACAATTGTACGGACAGATCAATTTTAACAGGAATATGGTCTGTTCTGCAAAGAAAGAAGTGTTCCTAAGAAACTTCAAAAATTAGCAGGCAATAATAGCCATGACCAAGTGAGTACCTTACCCAAGCTGGGTGTCAGGTATACCAGACAGAAGGTGATCTTCTTATTGTTTTAACTGTAGTTCAATCTGCTTTTTTAACGCCTACTGTCCTGATTGGAGACGACACAGATCTGCTCATACTCCTGTGTTATCACGCATAGACAGGTAGCCAAGCGATCTTCTTTTACTCTGAGCCTTGAACTGGAATCTCAAAGAATAGAATTTGGGATATAAATAAGACAAAACTCAAACTTGGATCTCGTATATGTAGCACAATCCTGTATGTCCATGCCTTCCTTGGGTGCGATTCAACTTCTCGTATCTATGGCATTGGGAAGTCAGCGGGATTACAGCTTCTGATAAAAAAAAACAACAATGAGTTTAACGAATCCGCTAAAGTTTTTATAGACCCACTATCCTCCGAGCACGAGATTTCAGCAGCTGGGGAAAAAGCAATGATGCTTTTATATAAGTGTCCAGGCTCAATTTCAACCCTGAATCAGTTGCGTCATCTCAAATTCATCGAGAAAGCTATAGCATATTCTTCGTATGTTGAGTCTAAAGTTCTCCCTCCCACCAGTAATGCTTGCAGCTTCCACTCATTTCGAGTTTATTTGCCAGTTGGATCATGGAAAGCCCTGGGGCGTAATATCAACCCTACCCAGTTCGGTAATTCAGAATGGACTATATTGCATTATTTTTGGTAAACTCCCAGCTGGCTCCAACTCTCTCCTTGCAGTTATTCACTGTAACTGCAAAACCGACTGCTCAAATATGCGATGCACTTGCAAAAGAAATGGCATAAAAATGCACCTGGGCCTGTGGACCTTGCAAGGGAACAAGTGGTGCTAAATGTGTTACAACTGAGTTTCTCAGAGCTGAGGATCTGGAAGATAACGAAGTTATGTGAATATTGATATTTCAATTTTTTATCACATTTGTATATTATATAACAGAAAAAGTCGAGAATGTTTTAATCGTTAGATAAAACATCGAACTGGGTGATAGTTGTCATTCTACATTTTCAGACCGGTTTCTTTCAGATTAAGCGTGGTTTATCACTAATAGAATATTCAAGTGGAAGTTTTAATTTTACGTTCAAATAAAGGTGATTTTCATAATCACCGTGACCTAGTACCCTGTGTTGTTGTTGTTTGTTTGATGCACTCCTGGGCAGGCTGCCCATTGTGCACGTGTCCACGATTTCATCAAAGCCTTTAGGGATGAAAGGTACTTCACGTCAAAATTCAGCTGTCCAGCTGCTGTTCTGTCAGGACTCTAGGGTCAAATAATTTAAAAGCCATCTGGCTTTTGTCACTGTGGTTAGGGAGGGGTTTTGAAGAATCTCAAGGCCAAAACCATTAAATCAATGTCAAGCTATATTCAACTCTGTCCAATGGTGTCACATATGAGCCTACATATTTACAATTCAAACACAACTGGCTGATATTTCAATTTAAACTGATGAGCATGGCTTGCAATATATACACATACTCATATATATACATATCACATTAAAATAATGTGCAATTATTATTAATAAATACAATTATTAATACAAATTACAGCACTAAGTGTATCTACAATAAAACGGCCTAATACTTCCACAGATTTTTTCTTAGCCCATGTTGGTGCCTGTGCATGGCCCAGGATACTTCTGAGCGTTATGCACCCTAATAATTTAGGCAAGCTTTTTTCAGTGGCAATCTTTGTGTCTCATACTTTTTACAATTCATTAAAATATGCCTAACATCCTCTTCTACATTGCAGACCTCACATAATGGAGAATCTACTGACTTCCATTTAAATAAAACACTCCTAATTCGAGCATGGCCTGTTCTCAGCCTGAATATGTTGATAGCCAGGTGTCTGACTGGGTGACATAGATCATGAGGTGGGGTACCATAAATATACAAATCAAGGATCTGGCTCTGAGACCTTTGACCAAAAACTTCTTTCTCCTTCTCCTTTAGCAACTTATCATAATAACATAAGAAATCATTCACTGAACACTGACATAATAAATTCTCCCCATACCTAGCACCACATTTCGCCAACTAATCCGCCTGCTCATTTTCCCTAATTCCAACATAAGCTGGTACTCATGATGCTACAATCTCATACTTGGCTGTCATCAGTTTTAGCAGTATCTTTTCTAAAAGCAGCACTGATTTTCTTGCTGGCCTATGACCATACATCCAATAATTCAGCACTGAAAGTGAGTCACTGCATATCAAATATTGACCTACTGGCAAAGCACTTGCAATAAATTCAAACGCTTTCAATAGTGCATACAACTCAAGTGAAAAGATTGACAACTTCTCTGTTACTTTAAAGACAGTGCATGACTTAGCCCAAGGACCACAACCGCAGCCCCACCCCCAGTGGTAAAGCATGATCCATCAGTGAATACCATTCTATGTCTAGTCTGTGTCGACTGGTTTACCCATTCCTGCCACCTAGCTCTTACCATCTCTGGAGGTTCTTCTGGGCTACCCTTTGAGAATGGGGGTAGTGCTATATTTTACTTAGTACCTATACCAGAAGCTGAACCTACCTCATCAATAACATCAGGAGTTGGGATAGGAGCAGGTGTTTCAGAGATGTGTTTCACCATTCGACAGTATGGTGGAGTTGATTTGGGTTGGAAACTTTGGTTCTGATCATATGTTTCAATAAGTTCTTTGTAGATAATGTCATTTGGGATCAACACCTTCCGTGTAAAATATTGTGCTTCTAATTTCTTCATTCTATTTTATAATGTTGTCAGTCCTAGTTCACAGTATATTACAGGTAGGGGGGTTGACCTGAGGCATCCAAGAATTTTCCTCAGTACACAATGCAGGGCTGTATCCATTTTTTTCAGGAGTTGGGCAGGGGCTTCTCCATATAGGAGGCAGCCATAATCCAGCTTGCTAATTACAACTGCTCTCACAAGCTGGGTAGCAACTGAGAAAGGGGCTCATCTCTTAGACAAGCAAATAGCATTGATAAAGTTGGCTCTGCTCTTGAAGTTTCCAATTAAATAATTCACATGGGGAGTCCATGAGAGTGAAGTGTCAAAAGTCACTCCAAGGTAGCAGAACTTTTCAACTGCTGGGACAGTGGTGCCACTGATTGAGAGCCTTGGCGTTGAATGAATCTTTGTCCTTGTGAAGAGGAGCACTGCTGACCTAGCAGGAGAGAATTCCATGTTGTTGACAGTTGCCCACAAACTAAGATAATCAAGACCCTTCTGGACAGCCGCTTGCAGGACATGCTTATCTCTTGATGTTGCAACAAGTGCAATATCATCGGTATACAAATACAGACTGCATCCCAGAATATGTTCAAAACTAATATCACTGCAATAAATAAGGAAGAGAAGTGGGCTTAGTACCATCCCTTCAGGTACTCCCACATCTGGCTTAGTTCTTGATGGAGATTTACTCTCCCCCATATGGATCTCCAGTTCCCAGTTTCTCAAGTAATCTTCTATCCACATCCTCAGTTCTAGGCAGATTTGGATATACCATAACTTTCCCATCAGGTTATCCACACTAACCATATCAAAAGCAGCCCTCATATCCAAGAAGGCTGCTAGTGTCTCCTTACCCTGCTTGAAACCAGATTTTTTCTGGTGTTCTAGCCTTAGAAGTGCATCTGTGGTTCGACTATTAGGGAGAAAACCCAATTGTTCATGCTGGAGTGAATTTGGTAGTTCTGGGAGGATTCTTAACTTAACAAGGTGTTCCATAAGTTTGCAAAGGCATGATGTGAAAGCTATAGGTCTGTAGGAGGCTGAAAGTCTTGGATCCTTTCCTGCCTTCAATATAGGAATTACTGTGGCCTTCTTCCACTGCTTTGGGACTGTTGATGTTGCTGCAGACTTGTTGAAAAAAGCTGTAATTATCTCTACTGTTTTGGGGCTAAGGTTCCTTAACACTTGATAGTGTATCAAGTCAGAACCCATTGCATCTGATTTCTGTCTCTTAGTTTGCTTAATAATTTCTGATGCAGTAAAAGGCTCAAAAGGTATGTTGTATTTGGTAGAGTGGGTCTTTTGGTGATGTCTTGCACTTTGGGGTGCATGTCAGTGAACTGGTCCAGAAGAGTATTGAATTTTTCTTGGGTAGAGGTAACTGGGATACCATTTCTCAGGAGGACTGGGGGTTCCTTCCTTGTTTTCTTTTTCCCCAAAAATGCTTTGAAATTTCGCCGCATATCTCTAATGGAAGTTGACTTTTTGAACTTTGTCTCAATTGGAGAGGTCCAGCTTGTAGTTGTTTCTTGGGTTATGGTCTGGCGGAGTTTTGCTAACTTTTTATTCTGTTCAATACGGTTTTCAGTGCTAGGGTTCCGCTTGACCTTTTTCTCAGCTTGTTTCTTCTCAGTGTGGGCTTTTTGGCATGTTGAATTCTATCCAGGGATTGAGTTGAGCTTTTTTAGCTTAAATTTCTTAAAACCCAATACCTTCCGACCTGCAATGATTAGGGTGTTGGTGATTGTGTTTGTCAGTTCATCTGTAGTCATGGCAGCTGTATCTTGGATTTTGTTAAGCTGCTGGTCAACTTCATATCTCCAGGCTGGCCACATCTCTTCTTTAAAACTCCATAGTTTCAATTCTTGTACTTGGTATGCGTTCCTATGCTCCTCAAGCATGTGAACAGTAATTAACACTGGATAGCGATCTGATGAGAAAGTGTCTGGGATTCTAATGCTGAAGACAGTTGATAGGTTTGGGGAAGTCAAGGTCAAGTCAATTGTAGATGTTCTTCTATTGTTTTATTAAGTCTTGTACCAAGATCCAGGGGGGTGATCAAGCATGTCGAGAATGCCGGATCAATGATAATGTTGGTCAGTTCATTTGACGTGTGATTCTAAGGTGATACTGTATCCCACATGGGATTGTGGAGGTTGAAATCTCCGGCCAGTATTTTTGAGTCTTCACAACTTTTCAGAACCCTCCTTTAGTTGTTTCACATCAAAATTTCCTGTAAAACTGTTATAATAGTTGACAATGCTCATCCAATTTTCCTTTAATTTTACTTTAATTGATCCTATTTCATTTCTTCCTGGTATACTAGGCTGCACAATATGGGCAAGGCAATCTTTAACCAAGGTTATGAGCCCACCCCCAGTTCCCTGGTCTCTGTCCCACCTTTCTGCAGTATATCCTTGGCACTTTGGTGTGGATTTTTCTGCAGTAAGGAATGTTTCTTGTAATAAGTCTAAATCTGATTGTAGCCTGAGGATGAGATTATGGAGCTCAACTACATTTGTCCTTCTCAAACCCTGTGTATTTAGCTGTAGGACCTCCATATTGCATGGTTTTTTTCCTCTTTTCCTGTGATCATTGTTTTTGAATATCTTCTCTTTTCCTTTACCTTTGTTTCCTAGTTTTGCCCTCTTACAGGCATTTCCTACTCCTTCTTTATCGTCTGATGTACTCATGACAATGTCTGAGGGGTCTTCATCAGAACTGAGCTCATCAGCCATGTCCCTAATGAGTTCTTTGTAGTTTCATCTGTATCTTTTTGTTGTAGGAGGATTGAGCAGAGGGAGGTTACCAGCTTTGTTAACCGCTCAACAGATTTTCTAAACTTAAGGATCTCTTCTTCATGGTTACATATTAGAGGTGGGAATGCATTGTAGGGTATTTGTGGGTCTGCCAACCCAGTTGGTCTTGTGGCTTGGGTTGTTTGGCCTGACTTCTTACCTTTATTGATATTTTCATAATCACGATGATATAGTACCCTATTCTAACCATCAATTTTGTTGCTCTGTGCCTTTATATGTAAAAATTCAACTCCTCAAAATCAACTTCAATCTAAAAATACGTAATTTTTAGGTTTACGTTTATACAGACTAAAGGTCGTCTTCTTCATCACCGCGGTCTAATAACCTATTCTCGACATAAAATGTGTTGTAGTACGCCTTTATATGGAAGCACGAATTTTACCATCTTAAAATCAACCTCAACCTCAAAAAACCTAAGTTTTAATTTTACGTTCACACAAAAGTGATTTTCGTAAGCACCGTGACCTGTTACACTATTGTAGACATCAATTTCGTTATTATACGCCTGTATATGAAACACGAGATTCACCCCAACAAAATCAACCTCAACCTAAAAAAAAGCATATTTGCGAAACAGATAGATGAGCAAACTTTGCTTATTTGGAATCAGCACATTTTTTTGGGTTTGGTAGTCAAAGAATCTTTTCTCTTGCGATTTGTTTACGGTCAAACCGTTCCCTTCCTGGACTACAAAGAAAAGCTGTCAAAACACAAGTTGTGCTCCGCCATGCAACAGCATTGTAGCAATGCTACTTGGCAGTTTGCATGGCCTAGTAAAATTTGTTAGCATATTTTGTCTGAAAATACTAGTGCTTCTACTATCGCTGAATTTTTGAGGATTCCCCCAAAATCTGCCTTCCTGTTTGACGTTTGTTGGTAATTTGGAAATGTTGTAGGTTTTTTTTTTCTCATGCTCAACACACAGATGGAATGTCTTCTTGGCAAATGTTGAAGTTACGGTCAAACGACTTGCAGAAACCAGGTGGAGTGCTCACTATGAAGCTGTTAAGCCAGTGTTTAAATGCTTTAAGAAGATTGTCGATACCATTTAGAAACGTTGTGACTCTTCAGAAACTCTCGACTCTAGAGGAGCAGCTCAAACTTCTTTTTCGTGCTACAATTTCGACGAACTGTCACAAGCACTAAACGTCATAACATCTTACCGTCAGAACCACTAACCGTCATAACATCGACAAAATAATTTTAACTTTAGATCATAGTAATAAGTATATAATAGTTTAAAAACAAATTTCCTCTATATATTTGCACATCAGGGAGGTGGGGGGTAAAGCATAACATATATTAAACACGTAACCTAACCTAATCTAGGTACCTTTTCCCCCCTAAACCCCAAGAAACTAAAGTTTTAAAATTTAAATGTTTTGACGGTTAGAGGTTCAGACGGATTTTTTTGTCGATGTTATGATGGATTTTGTCGATGTCCTGACGTTAGTGCTCCTGACGGTTAGATGTTATGACGTCTTCCCGCTCAAACTCTGTTGACTTCGATGAGGGATTTCTCATTTTTGTGCTTTTTATGTTTATGAAATAGCGTCCTTGAAGATGTCAACCACACCCAAAAATACTTGTAAATTTTTGAAATAAGTTTACAAAAGTGTCTTATCAAAATGAGGAGTTTAAAGGTCTTTTTGAATGATAATAGAGATGGTCTTGTGGAAAAGGCAATGGAATTTGCAAAAGCCATTTGTGATGAGATGGGCATTCCCCAAACGAAGTAATATTAGAAGAAAGAAACTGATGCCCGGAGAAAAAGCTACAGATGAGCCTCTAACTTAGGAACACAGTTTATAGAATTAGGCAGTAAGTTTACCGCAGATGATTTCTGGCTCTTCATTCTCGGTACAAACAAAAAGCTCCTCCCACTTAGCGGTATAGTGTGTATGCGTCAATCAATGAGAAATGGTTAGAAATTGCATTATTCGTAATAGCGAAAGCAGAAAAAAAACTTGGTGAGCCGGTCAAGTGGTTTGCAACTGTCCCATCTCACAGGTATGACTTAATTTATATACAAATTATGACTTAATCTATTATTTATATACAGTGGACTCAACTGATTGGCCTATGTAGGATTTTATAAAAAAGGGGGTTGATGGAATTTGTGAAAATAAGGAATTTTTTTTCTTCCAATAATTGGTGGAATAGGTGTGATGGTTTAAGGGGCGGATCCAGGATTTTTTAGGGGGGGGGCGCAAAAAAGGTTGATCCGATAAACTTATGTTAGGAGCAAGTTTAATTAATGCAAACTTGCGGTAATTAGGTAAATTACACTACTTTAGACTACGTTAGGGGGCCCCCCTCGCCCCCCCCTGGATCCGCCACTGGATGGTTTATCATTTTTTTTTTTCACGTCGTGATATTTATTTTCTCAGATTGTAGATCCTGTGAAACTTGAAAAGGCTAATTATCTGTTTTGGCTGAGAGCAGAGATAAGACTAGTTTCGTTTTCAATCATTGTTTTCGAATGATATGGGCAGACCTTTCCTGAACTTTAAACAATAAACACCACCGTTTGAAAATCTTTGCACTTTTTGAATTTATATAGCGATAAGGGTTCCTGATTGAGACCAATTTTAGGACTTTGGTTCTAACTATTAGATGCTGTGGTAAAAGTTGCCACAATAGCCCTATATATATATATATATATATATATATATATATATATATATATATATATATATATATATATATATATATATATATATATATATATATATATATATATATATATTTATTTATATATATATATATATATATATATATATATATATATATATATATATATATATATATATATATATATATATATATATATATATATATATATATATATATATATATATATATATATATATATATATATATATATATATATATATATATATTGAAAGTCTACATATTCATATTTCGTTTGATTTAGTTCCAAATCCGCCTAAATATTCCTTGAATATTAAGAAACTTATGCAACAAAACTACTGTTCATCGGAAATTTTGACTAAATAATTAAATCTTGTCTAAAATTTCACTTACAATCTAATATTTGAACACTCAAGCAGAAAACTGAAAAAGCGGGAAGCTACCAACCAACTTACAAGCATTAGTTCATACTCTTTGACAGCATTAAATAACTTCAATGTCCCGTCTAATGAACATCTTGAATTATTTAGGGAGAATACGGAAGGGAAATTTTCGGGGGTAATTTTCCAAGGGAGGGATTTTACAGGGGAATACACCGGGTGTAAGGGAATTTTCCTTAGAGGGATTATGTCAGGAGAATTTTTCAGGGGGAATAAGCAGGGGGGGGGGGGTAACCTCTTTATTTGGATAACCTCTTTATTTGCATTTGTTACGAGCGCTTAATTGCTTATACTGGCTTTTCCTGTAAAAAAAATTCCTCGACTTTTCACTGCCATTTTAACATATTTTGAAATATTTTTAATTCAACCGAAATTATTCGACGCCATTAATTAAACAAAACACTCACTTGACCACCCCCCCCCTCCTTTACTTGAAAAATCAATTTTCCTTAAAGCATGGCAGAACCTAGCTAACCGCTCCGCACATGCGGCATGAGCAATGACCATCCGTAGCTCTTACCCTTCCAAATATTTCCTTCTTTCTCCAAGTGCTATAAAATTATCCCTCCCTGACATTATATGGCATTAATAAATTAACACGCTAATACATTATATTAAAATTGTTTTAAACTTGAGAACCCTCACAAATTTAATGTAAATAAGCAATAAAGTCTACTAGCATTTAAAGCCATTTAAAAGAAATAATTTGTTTGCCAACAAACCCACGTGGCTTAGTCGGAGATTATTATCAAACGATGCGCAGTTAAAAGTCCCACTGACGTAACAACAAAATACGTCAAGGAATTGCTCGATTGCTAAAACGTAGCAGTTTCCTATGAACTATCGTGTTTAGTTTACTGTAAACCTTTTTTTGAGGATTACTATAAGATAATACTTGTTATTAAGGTTTGTAAGCGAATATAAACCATTATAAAAGTTATGCATAACCTTTCCGATTTATAAGATGGGAAGCAGCACAGTCTATTTGTATTGTTCCATCTGTTTAAAGACACTTACGTTTGGTAAATTCGTGTTGAATTTGAAGACACGAAAATTATTAAAGAGATGAGATACCAAAAATTATTATTTCAGGAGCTTCTTCAAGCGTTGTAAATAACTGAGAAGGTATACGTTAATTCTTTAATTGATTTCCAGTATTTTCTTGTATTCTTGCTTGTCAACTTGGTAAAGGTGTTGAATAGCAGCTCTTCAGATTCCAGGACAAAAAGAGACACATTTTTATATTGCTAATTTAATGTTAATTTACTATAGATGTATGAGCAGTCCACTACATAAGGAGACATGTTAAGAAAACAATTCTTACTCCATAATCCTAGTTAATATATTTTCAGTTGGAGACAAGGCCGTACCCAGGGGGAACACCCCTTCCCCCCGAAATGTTTGTCTGACTCTTAAAAAACGTAAAAATAGAAATAGACAAAATTCTTATGCGCTTTTTGAGGTTTCTTTGTGGAAACCCCTCCCCCCCCCGGAAAAAAACTTTGAGTAACCCCCCCCCCTGGAAAAAAATCCTGGGTACGGCCTTTGCTGGATAACCTTTATATTCTCTTCTTTCCTTGTTTGGTTAATTTCTAGGTGGCACTATAATTAGGCTAGGATGAAAGTGAAAATGTCATTTGATGCCTTTTTTTATGCTCTTTCATAATACAATAATCACTCCTGTCACAAATTCCATCTTAAGCCCTTAAAGGAGCCCCGAAGGTATTTCATTTTTGTGACCGCACAAAGAAGTTATAACCTAACCTAACCTACAAAATACTTGATTTCAATTCAAACCGTTTTCCTACCGTTTCTAGTTTTTCAAAAGTCGTCGACAAAATTAGTGCTGAATTTTGCGATTCGAAACTTTGCCGTCCGACAATTCACGATATATTCTAGTTCGGGGTAAATATTTGCATATTAGGGGGGGTGCGGGGGAGGGTAAAGTTCAAGGTAAATTTGCAGTGGGCCGTATAATTTAGCTAGGATGAAAGTGAAAACATTTGATGCTTTTTATGCTCTTTCGTAATTCATATAAAATACCTTCGGGGCCACTTTAAGGGCTCAAGATGCAATTTGCGACAGAAGCGATTATTGTATTATGAAAGAGCATAAAAAAAGGCATCAAAAGATCTTTTCACTTTCATCCTAGCTAAATTATAGTGCTTAAAATTCTCTTGTTTTTCCAGCTTTTCTAGGAAATTCAGGAATTTCTTAGAACCTATATATTAACAGAGTATATACACCCACCCCCGTAATGTGCAAATATATACCCAGAATTGCAATATAACTTTCATTTGCATCACAGATGAACTTTACCCCCACCCCTGAATATATCCAAATCAGGATATATATTTGCCCATCGTGGGGGTACATCAAGATGGTTCTTGTCTATTATCCCGACCACATTCCAGAAGTGAAGTTAGATTAATCATAATGAAATATACCAGAATCTGATGAAAATATAATGCTATAGTAACAAAATTATGGAAAATACGACAGAGAATTATGGTAAGCAGGCCGCCCAGTATGCTTTATATGAAATACCTAACCAACTCTATATACGGTATTAAATATTTAATTAAAAAAGTATCTACATAGTAGTTTATCTCACTCAATCTAAGCTAAATATAACCGAATGTCGATAGAGAAATAGGTTTTACTCAGATTATGACCTTGAGTTTGGTTGGGATAATAGACAAGTACCAGAAAGATAATGAAAACCAACAGAACAGTAAAGTTTGTATATATAAAGGGCTATATCTGGCCCTGTTAGGGGGGAGGGACTGGGACGCAATTATCACATTACACTGAAGGTACATGATCTATATGACTGTAAAGAGGAACGCAGTAATCGCGCAGTTTATATCCCTTTTTGACCTGAACAATATAGCAACATTATTTCTTCATTATGCTCAGAAAAGCTCATTTGTTGGATTTTCAGTTTCTTCCAGTTTAACTGTATCATATCCCCTCCCCCATAATGCCTAGATATAGCCCAAAGCCTGCATCTGAAAATTTACTAATTTTTGTTTCCATTTTGTTTCTGTTTTTTAGTATGCCAAATAATGTCAATTTGACAAAGAAAAGTCAAAAGAGTAGGGATATAACTATCACGCATCAGCTAGGATATAACTAGGACGCATCAGCGTGGGGACTGGATCCAACAAAATGGACGCGACTCTGAAAATAGTGAAAATCCAATAAACAGAAATTTATTGAGTGTAGTTAAGCAAGAACTTTATTCTTACATTGTTCAGCTCAGAAGAGGATGTAAACTGCACTGTTACCACCAATGGTTAGGTTTAAAGCTAATAGAAATTTACGTCAACGCCAGGAGTTGCTGTCTTTTTACGTCTTTGTGTTAAAGTTATATTTTCGTCTAAACAAAAAATCTGGTGTGTTAGCAGGAATTTTTTGAAGCCCAGTTATAAAAAAAAACTTCTGGTAATTTGAATAAGAGACCCCCGATAAAATGAAATTTTAGATTCTGGGGGAGGTTCTAGCCCCAACATTCAGCCCCTACGTTCGTTTATGGTAATAAACTTCATGTATATTCCGAAATAGACTTTTGAAAATTGACAGAATAGTTCTAGCCAATTTGGTCAAAACACAGTCTTGCAGTACAACATTGCGTGGGCATGTCTTTCTTCCTCTTTGGCTGCACAATTTTACGTATGAAAAGAATAGAGCAATAGGATTACTAAATTTATGGTTTAAATACTAAAGCTTAACATTGGATTATGTAAATTTAATTGTAAAAAATCTAATACATTGATGGCCAAATTTATACAACGTTGCGGTTAATACACGGTAGGAGGTTGGGGTCAAGGGTATTATTTTGGATGGTACAGAGGGTACAACTTCGCCTCTCAGACCTCATTTTTTCTCTAGACTCCAGTTTGGCCCATCCCCCAACCCGTCACAGCTGAAATTTAGTTTCTCCAAAAATGTTGCCAAGCTAAGATAAGTCTGCATAATTGAAGCATCCACTGAAACAGGTCAGTTTTCTTTATTACATCTTTACCTTTTTTTTGTTACACTATACGGCTAGTTTTTCAATTTTCTCTGTCATTTTCACTTGATTTAGGAAAATTGGCTACACCTTTGACCCCCCCCCCACAGGATTTTGAAAAAAGTATGCCATTCGATGGGGTATGGATTTAGAGATCTACTCAGAATGTCGTTGCAAACCATGAACTGGATGACCTATATTCCCTTTTGGATCAGAATGCTTGACCAAATACCTTCCTGGGACAAGTTTAAAAAAAATGAGTGCATCACATTTACAAAAACAGTGCAATTACCTGAAAATGATCGTATAGAAGGGAGAAAATCATAATTAAAAACCAACACCCAAGTAGGAATCGTAGGCAAGACACTCTATTTCGAAGTGGAACGCTATACCCACAGGTCCACGCCTCTAATAATCGGATTTGATACGTTAATGCTGTTACCTTAATCGCGTAGCTTATTAAGGGGGCTTGGAGGAGGAACATGCGAGAGGTGTTCTTGCAAAACTCCAGTGACGGGTTTTCCACTATAATTATTATAATGATGATTTCGTTTTATACTTCCAAGCTTTTTTACTTAAGAAGTGACATCAAAAGTATTATTTTTAGTGCTATATCACACTTACGGATGGTAGAATTAATAAACATCACGTAGGTATGGGCAATAGCTTTCAAATGAGCCATTAAGCGCCACTCTAAAAAATACTGGTAGCCCAATAGCCCAAGCTTTTCCACTTGAGACATGACACCAGAAGTGCCGTTTTTAGTGACATTTGGACCTTGCTGAATGTTGAATCTATGGGAAGCACGTAGATCTGAGAAATATCTTTCATATGAGTTTTTATAAATCTGTCTAGATACCTATGATACCAATACGCCCAATAACAATACGCCAATACCGATACGCCTAATATCAGTATGTCCGATACTGACACAGTGTGCAGCCTTTTCCCCAGGGACTAAGGAGGGTCATATCATCACCAAAACGAAAGATATTTGAATTTTGAATCATACTTAACGAATGGGCTGTCTAAAAATTGTGATTCGTTGACTTCGGGGGTTGGGGGGAAGGAAAAAAATCGGGACGGGGAGGGGAGGGTAAACGGGAGGGCTTCTTGTAAACCTCTAGGGAAGAGTTTCGGAACATAATTATTACGATGGTACCGTTTTATGCTTCCAAGATTTTCCACTTAAGAAGTGGCACCAAAAGTGCTGTTATCGCACTCACGGATGGTATAATTGATAAAAACTCGTAGATATGAGTGATAGCTTGAAAATGAGCCATTAAACGCCTCTCTAAAAAGTTCTCGTAGCCCGCGGGCTCCAGCCTTTGCCCTTTAGACATGCCACCAAAAGTGCCATTTGGCACTTGCAAATGGTGGAATTTATAGGAAGAACGTAGACATGAGTAATATTAGCTATTAAATATTGGTCTACGATGTTCTGGTAGCCCGACAGCCCCAACCTTTGAGAAATGGCACAAAAAGTGCCAATTTCATTGCCATGTGGCACTTGAAGAGTATACGGGAGGGGTTCATGGAAATCTCCAGATAATGGTTTTGGACCATAATTGTTACAATGGTACCGTTTTATACTTCGAAGCATTTCAACTTAAGAAGTGGGATAAAAGGTGCCGTTTTCTGTACTATTTGGCACATACAGATGGCAAAACTGATTTAAAGCGCGTAGATACGAGCAATAGCTTTCAGATCAGCCATTAAACATCTCTCTAAGAAGTTCTGGCAGCCTATTAGCCCCTAGCTTTTCCACTTGAGACATGGCATCAATAGTGCCATTTTTAGTGCCAGTTAGTACTTGCAGGTGGTGGAGTTTATAAAGAAAATGTAGATATGAGAAATAGCTTTTATGTTAGCTATTAAACATCTGTCTTTTGTTGCCCGCTAGCCCCACCCCTTGAGAAATGGCACAGAATGTGCCATTTTTTGCCATATAGCACTTGTACATGGTGGAATTTATGGAAAGTACGTAGATGTTATAAATAGCTTTTGAATGAGCTATTAAGCATCTCTCTATGATGTGCTGGTAAACCTCTAGCCCTGGAAAAAAAAAGAAAAAAAGGGAGACAGATCAGTGCTAACCATGCAAAAAGTGATTTTCCTTGTTGTTCAAGTTTGGAGACTGTAATTTCCCTGAACAAATTTTCAGCTATGCTGATTCCATCGGTACAATTTTCATTTTGATCTGACGCCATTTTCAAGGGGTTTCAGGTTTTTTTTCGAAATTACCATAAATTTCTTTTCGCAATAAACTTTTATTTTTAACACGAACGGAAATGAAAATTATTATTCCTGTATCAGTGACACATGGCAATTTTTTTTACTATGCACTTTTTTTAACGCGTTTTTTAATTTTTGGTTACTATGGACTGTTATTCGCTCTTCATGCTAAAGTTTTGTGGCACTTTCTTATTGTTCCAGTTAAACGAAAATAGTGTTTCTGAAGTCGTCCTTAGAGGATTGGTTCAAAATTTAAACTTTAGATTAAGAACGAGGTGTTGAGGAAGGAGCAACCCCCCTTATATACGTAATAATTTCTGTTCGTTTTAAGTTTTAATGTTGCTCCTTAATTTCAGTTGAAAATTTTTTGTGTATTTAATTTCTGATCGTTCTTTAAATAATGCTAGCATATCTAGCTCCACCTCCACAGAAAAATCCCCCTCCCATGGAAATATGCTCCGCACAATTCAATTTGGATTAAAATTTATACCGGGCAATTACCCTTAACATCTCCACGCGTTAAATTGAGTCGGTAAAGAGAAAGTGAGACTTATAAAGAAACTTCCATCTCCGTAGAAAATTCTCCCCTTGCAAAATCCCCCCAGCCGAAATTCGTCCTCCGCTCCGCGCTCGAACAGTGTATGCATACTTCTCAATAACAAATACTATACGTAAACAATGGACAAATTTTATAACTTAAAGACCTTGTCCCAGGGGCTGTGGGGATCATACTATCTTCAAAGACATATTTATTTGGCCTTTCATCTATGCTGAACAAAATAGCTATCTCAAAATTTTGATCGGACAATTTTGGGAAAAAAGTGGCGTGGGAGTGGGCCTAGTTGCCCTCCATTATTTTGGCCACTTAAAAAGAGCACATAACTTTTATTTTTTTTTTAGAATGAGCCCTCTCCCGAAGTTCTAGGCCCACTGGGTCGATACGATCACCCTTGGGGGAAACAAAATAAATATTACTTATCCGTGATCTTTCTTCTGGTAAAAAATACAAAATTCCACATTTTTGCAGACAGGAGCTTAAAACCTCTGCAATAGGTTTCTCTGTTACGCTGAATCTGATGGTGAGATTTTTTATTAAGATTCTTTGCCTTTTAGGGGGCATTTCCCTCTTTTTTCGAAAACCATGAAACTTTTTGCAGGCTCTTAACCTTTGATGGGTAACATTAAACTGAATGAAACTGTTATATTTGAAATAAAAATAAAAATTTGAGTCTTTTGATATATCCATTGGAATCAAAATTCACTTTTCTAGAGTTTCAGTTACTATTCAACCGGGTCGCTCCTTACTTACATTTAAACGAACTGTTTGATGTCTTTATTTAAAGATCAATTCTGAATTATTTTTCACTTGTCTTGCTCTATTTGTAAGAATTTTTTTTTTCAAAATAATGCCTTTAATTGTTACACTGTCAAAAAAAAAGAAAATAAAGTACAACTTGACATGAATAGGAAAATTTTTGACACAATTCGGAAGTATTATCCAATTCTATATCAGAAACAAAGTTTGGTGACAGTTTGGCATAATTTTATGCCTTAAAAGAAACTACATCATTTCTAAATGTTTAATCGAACAATGTCCTAAGATGAGCTAATGGTTTAGCTTTTTCTTTTGAGAAATAGGTCTCATCGTTGGTTTCTAAGAGGTGCTACCATTTCGACTAACCGTCACAAGCACTAAACGTCATAACATCTAAAATGAAAATCCGTCAGAACCACTAACCGTCAGGACATCGACAAAAAAAATTATAAGTTTATATAATAGTAATAAGTATATAATAGTTTATAAACAAATTTCGGTTATATATTTGCACATCAGGGGAGTGGGGGTAAAGCATAGCATATATTAAATACGTAACCTAACTTAGACACCTTTTCCCCCCTAAACCCCCCAAAAAATAAGGTTTTAAAATTTTAGATGTTATGACGGTTAGTGGTTCTGATGGATTTTCTTGTCAATGTTATGACGGATTTTGTCGATGTCCTGACGTTAGTGCTCCTGACGGTAAGATGTTGTGACGCCTTCCCGTTTCTAACCCTGATTTCAATGTTCCTGTCTGCCAAATAAACCCCCGCTCCTATCCCCCCCTCCATTAGGTTCGAGTTCATATCTTTCCTCCTTTGTCCCGACCTCTGACAGACCTGACGGATCCTTAAGAAATATATTATACATAAATCTTACTCCTAAAAAAAAATTTGGGGGGGGGGGGGGCTTCAGATAAACATCGAAAGAAAATTCTTCTGACCTTTATGCTCAAAAGTTAGAACTCTCTATCCCCGAGTCAGAAACCAGTCAACTACATGTTTATCGTCAATTAGATTCTGCCACGTAGAATTCAGTGTGAAATAAGCAATGAGTATTTTTTCAGCCACCTCAGTGGCACGTATTTTTTCGCTTCAGCAATAAGCTCTGAAAGTTAATCAAAGCTACCTTAACTAGATCCTGTAGCACGGCCAAGTCGCTGACACAGATTTATTGACTCATTTCTTATTTTTCCACGGGTTTATCCAATGCTAATGACACCATATCAATTTTGAAATACAGTAAGAGTATTCAATATCTCACTAATTTCAAAATAGGGAATAATTATCCCATTCAAAAATTATATAAATACATGACATTGGCTCGTCCAAATATGGCATATCAATAGAGCGGGGAAGCTCTTCTGGCTGTGTCTCTTGTGGCCAGGGCCTCCCAAAATCATGGTCTTTTACGTTTGCTTCAATATTTTTTTGCTTCAATATTTATTATTAAGTTCTTTTTTATTTTTAATATCCATAGCAGAAATAATACACCATAAAAAATTATTCCACGTTATTTAATTTAACAAAAAAAGGAAAAAAATAATTGGGAAATCGACCTTCTGGCCGGTGATGTTAAAAGGAGGATACTATATCTAGAATATATTGCCTTATAATCCAGCAAGACGTCTTCATTTCTAAAAAAAAAAAAAAAAAAAAAAAAAAAAAAATATATAATGCAGACTTTAAAGGAATAAATTAAGAAGCAGAAAAAAACGAAGAATTAAAGAAATCATAAAATCAATCCTGAACAAAGATAAATAAATAAAAAAACCAAACAGGCAAATCATGGTTGCAGCAGTAGCTGCAACCTAGTAAAGAGCGAACCACAGCCCATAGTAATCAAAAATTGAAAAACGTGTTTTCAAAAAAAATATCTAGTGAGAAAAAATTCACATTTGACACTGAATCAGGAATGGTAACTATTGTTTCGGTTAAACTTGTTTCGAAAGTAAAAGTTTATTGTGAAAAGAAATTTGTGGTTATTTCAAGAAAGAGCCTGAAACCCGGTGAAAATGGGGTCGAATCTAAATAAAAAGTGCATCATTGAAGTCGGTGTGGTTGAACATCTTTCGTATAATGACTACAGTCCTCCAACAGGAACACCAATGAAAAAGGCTTTTTTGCACGAGTAGCACTGATCTGTCTCCCTTTTTTTCTTTTTTTTTTCTAGCAGGGCTAGGGGGTGGCCAAAGCATCATAGAGAGGTGTGTAATAGCTCATTCGAAATGGAATTAAATTTGTAAGTGCCCTTTTTAAGTGACCAAAAAGATTGGAGGGCAAATAGCCCCCCTTCTCTGCAGGCCCCCTCCCCCCAACTAGTCGTATAAAAATTTTGAGATACGCATTTTGTTTAACATTGTTCAAAGGTCCAGTATTTATGGTTTTGATAATAATGTGGCCCGCCAAATTTCCTTGGGAGGTGCTTGTATGGTATCAGGCGTATAGATATTTTATGTATTGGTGTAGGGCGCTTAGGTATCACATGTGCCGTATTGTGAATATCGGTATCCGCTGGTGGTTTGTTTCAGTTATTTTCTAGGCTCATTTTTTTAAAGCATGTCCCGGCAAGAAATCATATTTGCAGCGGCAGCTGCAACCTAGTAAAGAGCGAACCACAGTCCATAGTAACCAAAAGTTAAAAAACGCGTTTTGAAAAAACTGCCTAGTGTAAAAAAATTCCATCTGACACTGACTCAGGAACGTTAATTATTATTTCAGTTCGTCTTAAAATTGAAAGTTTATTGCGAAAAGAAATTTATGTTGATTTCGAAAAAAAAAAGCCTCACACCCCTCGAAATGGCGTCATATCAAAATGAAAAGTTTACCATTGGAATCAAAATGGTCAAAACCTTGCACAGGAAAGTTACAGTCCCCCTCCCTGAACAACAAGGAAAATCACTTTTGCATCGGTAGCACTGATCTGTCTCCCGTTTTTTTTTTTTTTTTTTTTTTTTTTTTTTTTTCCAACAGGTATAGCGAGCTACCTGAGCATCATAAAGAGATTCTTAATGGCTCATTCAAAAGCTATTTCTCATATCTACGTGCTTTTTGAAATTCTGCTATCTGCAAGTGCCATATGACACTAAAATGGCACTTGTGCTATTTCTCAAAGGGTGGCACTATTAGGCTACTCGAACATCGTTGGTAGATCTTCTATAGCTCATATAAAAGATATTGCACATATCTACGTCTTATTATTGAAATTATTAAGATTTATGTACTTTTCAGTAGAAAAAATTAAATTTTCACCGTAAATAGGCTGTATCAATAAACATGGTTTGAACTTCAATAGTAGTTTGAAGTTTCTTGATTATCATTTTACATCAAGGAGGCACACTTGTGCCTCTATAAAGAGGCGACCCACCACTATGTTAAGCGATTTCATGTCCTAGAGGTCGCAGAGAGACGTCGGTAATCGTATTTTTTAGCACAAGTTCAAACTAATAAACTTACGAAAGATCTTTCTACTCTTACTTTCTCTTCATGGGGTAAACTGGGCCGGAAGTTTCGACCCTCCCCCCACAATCCCTCATTAAAAGTGTCCGATTGGGCTGACATCTAAAGGTTAAGCTTTCCTAGGGACCGGGAGCTTATCCTCGGAATTTCAGCTCAATCCGATCATCCTCCTGTTTTCAAAAAACCAAATATAGCCACTTAAAATTCATTTCATTTGTTTTCTTATCCACGCCTACAGGCCACAGTTGGCAACTGATCCGGGTGAATGAGGAATCATTCGAAGCAGAATTTGACCTGTTAGGGCCTTTTGATATTTTCCGACCGAAAAAATTATCCCTCGAATTTATATTTACGAAAAACCTCGTTTTCCTATAATAGCCCATGTTAATTTTTCCCACCACAACCCCCCTTTAATGTTGTCTGATCGGGTTGAAATTTAAAGGATAAGCTTTCCTGGGGCCTGGAAACTTATCATCGAAATTTCAGCTCAATATGATCACTCCTTCCCTGTTTTCCAAAAACCAAATATCAAGTTTTGTGGGAATTTGCTTGCGTCGAAAATAGATTCCATTTACTAAAAAACAATTACAATTGTGTATCTTTAGTCCACGGTTGATACTTCAGACTGTCAGGCGGAAAACCCGGGTTCGATTCACCGTCAGAGGAAATTTTTTAAATACTGAATTTAAACTTTAAAAAAGAAACTCAGTTTCTTTTTTAAATTATTTGAAAAAAATTACATTTTCTAAGGAGTTAAACAGGCTGAGTTACAAGTTCGACCCTTAAAACGTACAGGGATTAGGAGGCACAGTTGGGGGGCTGTTAAAGAGGCTGAGTCACAAGTTCGAACCTTAAAACGTTCGAACCTTAAATTTATACTAGTTATATTAATATATATTAAATAGGCTGTGAAGTAATAATTTTACTGCAATTTTAAAAAAATGCAGCCTTTAAGAGGTATCATATTATCTAGTTGGTTATAAATAAACCAACTAATTATGTTTCCCTGTGCTTTTAGGATTATAAAAAAACTAGCACTTTACTGAAAAGACAAGATAATATAGGAGTTTTGGTACAGTAAAAGCAAACCAATTAAGGGCACTTATTATAGAATCAAAATATTATCAATCCCTTTTAGGATCAATCCCTTTTAAGATAAAGCAACAATCCATTTTAGGATTTTCTTTATTTTTTTACGTTTAATTTGGTGTCACTTCTGCACAATGGCTCAGTCCAATGACTGGCTCTCGTTTTGGTTCTTAAAAGGACATGTCATGATTAGTTTGTGCACAAGTTCGAATTCAGGCCATCTTGATAGTATTAGGACAATAGACTAGCTTTAGAATTTGTATCTTAGCTTGAAATTCACTCTTGTATAGAGAGAAATAATCGGATTTCCAGAGTTCATATAAGTCTTATTTGATCTTCATTTCAAGTGATACTAAAGCATATTTCTTACAATTTAAGACTGTAAGACACTACTGGTATTATAGCTGGTGAGAGCAAAATGCTGCTTGATAAATCAATCCAATATTTCTGTATGCTGTTCAATTACTTCACGGTTATTAAAAAATATTTAGTTTCACGCTTATGTTTTTAAGATAATTTTAATTGTATACTGAAAGTTACTAATGTCAAAACTGGTGTAAGACTGTGAAAAGTTTTATATATTCGTTTAATATTGTCAGGATACATAACCGCTTTTGACTTTCAGATCAAAAACTATGTTTTTTATACTTGACTTTGTGTTTTCAGTAAAGCGCTAGTTTTCTATATTCCTGAAAGCATAGTGAAACATAATTAGTTGGTATATATATACTAGTTATATTAATATATATTAAATAGGCTGTGAAGTAATAATTTTTGTCCGTTTTAAGTTTCAACTTCGCTCTTTACTTCCCTCGGAAAAACTTTGTTTTTTTAAATTAATAGTATACTATCAACTGTACAAAGTGTATCATCTCAGGACACGTGTATACTTCCCTCTGCTGTTTCTTAGAAATGCGAAATAGAACCTGGAATCAATCCTGCTTGCGTAATTAGCCTAGCAGCTAATTCTTTTCTTGAATTAAATAAAAAACAACCAGTTTTTTCAACTGAAAGTAAGGGGCAACATTTGAACTTAAAACGAACAGAACTTATTACGTATATAAAGGGGGTTGCCTCCTCCTCAATGCCTCACTCTTTACGCTGAAGTTGTTTAGTACTTTTAAAAAGCTTCCTATTGTTTTAATTAAACGAACCTTGCGTTTCAGCAGTCGTTCTTAAAGAATTGGGACAAAATGCAAATTTTAGCGTAAAGAGCGAGTTGTTGAAGAGGAAGCAATCCCCTTCATTATTGTAATAGTTTCTGTTCGTTTTAAGTTTCAATGTTGCTCCTTATTTTCAATTGAAAAAAAATGTTTTTTATTTCATTTTTGATCGTTGTATAAATATTCCCATGAAATCTGGCCCCATCTCCACGGAGGAATACCATCCTCATGGAAATATTCTCTAGACAATTCAATCATGGTGAAAATTTACCCAGGATAATTAACCTTAACAGCTCCACCCGTAAAATTGAGACAGAAAAGAGAAAGCAAGACATAAAAAGGATTTTGTATAGGAATTCTTGCAAATTCCCTCGGTTTGCAATTTCTCCTGACAAATTCACCCCATTGAAACTTGCCTCTCCATGGAAAATTCTCCTGTTGAAAAACCCCCAGCAGAAAATTCGTCCCCCTCCCACCCTAAAATGTATGCATGCTTGTCAATAACAAATACTATGCGTAAACAATGGACAAACTTTTTTAATTATGTACCTTTCCCCTGGAGCTAGGTGGGGGGGGGTCATATTATATCCAAAAGCATAGTTATTGGGACTTTCGACTATGATGAACGAAATGGCTATATCAAAATTTTGATCGAACGATTTCGGAGAAAAGGGGGTGGGCGAGGGGGCCTAGTTGCCCTCCATTCTTTTTGGTCACTTAAAAAGGCACTAGAACTTTTACTTTCCTTTCGAATGAGTCCTCTCACAATATTCTAGGACCACTGGTTCGATACAATCATCCTTGGGAAAAAAATTAATAAACACGCATCCGTCATCTTTCTTCTGGTAAAAAAATGTAGAAGTCCTCATTTTTGCAGATAGTATCTTGAAACCTCTACAACCGGGTTTTCTGATACGCTGAATCTGAATGCGTGATTTTCATTAAGATTCTCTGACTTTTAGGGGGCGATTCCCCTCTTTTCGAAAATCAGCAAAATTTTCAAACATTATTTTAAAAACGACCAGAAATTAAATGAAAAATGTCCCACCATGCAGTTTGTTCTCGGTCCGTACCTCTATTTCTGCTAAGTTGGGCTCATGAGTATATTCAGCCAACGCATGTACTGGGGTCATTTATGCAATATTCAAAATATGTTCATTTTAACTATTCCTCCAATATTCTCTTGTATTTTTTAGGCTATTGAACATGAGAAAATATAATGGAAAAAAACAGGCAAACTGGAAAAAAAAATTAACCAAGAAAAAACGAGGATGATTCCAGCCAGTGGCAAAAAGACGAATAGTGTGCAAATCAGTGCCGTTTCCAGTTTTTTTTATGTAGGAGGGGGGGGGGTTACAATTTATTTTTCTGGGGGGGGGTGTACAAAACCACAATACAATACGCATCAAAAACTTGTTTATATGCATTATGTTACGTTTTTACGAGTCGGACAAACATTTCGGGTGGGGGGGGGGGTAAAACCCCCAATCCCCCGGATACGACCTTGGTGCAAGTATTTCGTTCGAAACACCCGTTAAACCGTCCTCCGTGCAAGAAATGAAATAATGAAGAAAAACACTGATAAAAGTCCTTGGGCGAAATAAAAATAAGACAAACTTGAAAAACAAACACTAAAATAAAAGAGGTCCTCTCTAAGCAACGGTGAAGGGGTGACTCGTGGTTTTTTTTTTTCGTCCCGAGGACTTTCATCAGTTTGTTCTCCTCATTATTTTGCTTTTTTGAGCACTGAGGACGGTTGAGCGGGGGTCTCGACCAAAATATTTGCACACTATTTCTCTTTGTACCATCTGCTTGAATTGTCCTCATTTTTTCTTCGTTATATTTTTTTTTTCATTCTGTCATGCATAACTTTTACTGCGGCATCTGGTGACTTGATTGAGAAGTAGAAAATAGCACACAAAATTCGATAAATAAAATTAATCAGATTTTTTTATTTTTCAATAATTTTTTTCAAGTCAAAATCCAGATTCCAAAAAGTACTGTAGGGTTAGCTCGGGAAATTTTAGAAGGTTAGTTAAACTAGCTGACTAAGCAGATACTATTTACATATTTTGGGGTTCTTTAATCTCCCCTAAATTTTAAAGGGCCTTAATGACAGGTGTGCAGGAACTTAGGGCAGTTAACTATTTAAATAAATAATGTGCATAGAAAACATGATATAGTATATGTTCCAAACCCTTAATAGGGTAAAACCACATTCGGAAATTTTCACTATCTTAGAAGTTGGTTGAGTAAGCGAGTGGAATTTTCAGAAATAAATCTAAAGCCGAAATTATGCCACGGGTAGGTGTTTAAAGATGAAAGGGATTAAATGACGTCATTAAAAAAAACGCAAAAATCTAGATGGCGCTGGCATTTTTTTTTACACCAGCGCCGTTCGACTTTCTAGTTTTCCATCCTTTTTTATTTGAATAGTCAAATTTATATCAATTTATATCAAAGTTATATCAATTTATATCAAATTTATATCAAAGCTATTTTCAATTTTAATTAAATTTTATATCAGCCGCCTTGAAATAACGAAAATAATGACAATTCTTAAATAATTACACAACTTAGCGAAATGTCAGTACAAGTTACTCAACTGCTAACTTGGGTTCATGGGTGTACTCACCGATGTCTAACCTTTCCATTCAATGTTACAGCAAAAATGTCTAAGCGTTCAAATTGTTGCAAAAGATATTTTGTTCTGATAGTTTTTGGCAAAGAGTTTATATTACGCAGAAAGTTCCCATCGTGTTTTTAGCAGTGTGACGTATTAGTTACGCAATTACTTTGTATTGATATTTTGAACTTGACACACATTTGCTATTTAAAAACCCACGAAGTGCGAACTATAGTGAAACTTTTTTTGAACCGACGCATTTTTTATTTGAATGTGCGTCTAATTACAAGGTTTCGCACGTTGTGACAGCTGCTAGTAAGTTATAGAGGGGGTTCCCCTAAAGGGATTGACAGACAGAGCATTTTCTTCCACCGTTTAAAGAACGTACATTTTGCTAATGATAAGTTGGCTTTTTCACAGGAACACTGGCATGTTCTTGGTAGAACAATAATTTTAAAAACATAGACGCTTAATAAAGACAATTTGCTTTGCAAAACCATTAAGTGAGCTAGTGAGTAACTCCGCAGATATTATATTTAAAATATGCCGAAATACTAATAAAATATCTCAAACTTAAAAGTAAGCCTTGTACTTTTGTCTTATAGCCACTCAACTCAAGTTCTTCATCTGAGAATTACGCTTGGGTTACTCAGAAAACACTTCATAGCTACAAAAACAAGTGACGGATGATACAATGCATTGGAATTCGACAGAATGCATTGGACTTGAATAATTGGGGCTATACATTTTTAAATTAGAGGGGACGGGGAATGGTAGGTTAAGTTAAGTTACTTTAACCCTCCACCCCCCCCCCCCCCCAATGTGCAAATATATAGCCCAGATTAGTTATTATATAAATTAAAGGTTATATGAACGCTATATTTCATTAGGATTAACCTAACTTCACTTTTAGAGTGGGGTGGCTAAAAGAAATAAGTAGCCTACCGTCAGCCTAAAAAACTACCAAAATGAATGTCAACATAGAAAAAATCTCAGTTTGAAAAAAATCTCGTATACGGCTGTATTGAATAAGTACGGCCGTTGTTAGCTTGAAAACGTAACGTCTGTCCAGCCTGTAAATAACAGAATGCCAATTTTCCTTCCTTCTATCGTTTCATATTTTAGCTAGTATTTTAGAGTTTTAACATAATAAAATTAGAAATAATTTATTATAATATTTTGGCTGATAAAATATTGTTATATTCCGACTCAGGCCAGAAAATGTATAAATCCGTATGTGAGGTATCCATTTAGTTTGAGGTATCGAGAAGTTATAGCTGAGTCTACCAGTTCCAAATGTTTCTAAGATAGGCCTACTACCGAAGCTGATATACAAACGGGGGAAAATAATTATTGTTTTATATTATTTCATTTTTTCTGCTAATAAATTTTGAAGGGTAACATAGACTTTATGAATTTTAATTATTCTAAATTACCATAAAATCAGTTTTTGGATGATCGCGTAATGTTTTAGCATTTCCGGGGTTAGAGTTGTCATTGCTATTGATGATGGTGGCGCTTCATTTACCATTTTTAATCACGAGAGCCTTGATTGTCGTTGATAACTGTTCGTTTTGTATTGGCTGCATATGTTCAAGGACGAATGCTTCCCCGTTTGGTAGTGTGTCCTCAGAAAAACTGGGAGCTTATACGCACAGCTCTTCGGCAATTTTAAACAGACCGGTTGCCTCTGAATTTTCGCTCAGTAGTATTTTTCTTATATTTGGACCCAAATTGTTCTTTCTGGCACAAAACAATCAAAAATAATACTGTTCCATCACTTTAGTGCCATAAAAAGGGAAATAGAACTTTGATTTTTGTTTGAATAAACCATCTCAAGATATATCTCAAGACTATCCCGTAAAAGTCGCTACCAAAGAAGTGGTACAGGCGCAGCTTTCCAGTGCTACTACCACCACTATCACTACCGAAAAATCATTATCAGCAATAACCTGCCCAAGGCTAAAACATGCATACATGCGAATCCATCGCCCCACTCTAGTCACTCAGTAATTCTTACTCCCTCCCAAAAAATATCAGCCCCTTAAAAACCTTTTGGGGCCTTTTATTTTATTAATCTTGATAATCTACCAAGTTGTCACGCAAAAGTTCTCGAAAGTATATGTGTTGAAGCTATTCTAAAAACCTACTTCAGTTCGACTCCGACACAGGAGATTATTCAAGAAGTTAGGGAAGTTGCGTAACAAGTTGTTTATGGGTTTCACTCCTTGCTTAACTTTGGCAAAAGAGAGGTCTATGAATTTTATAAAAAGAGTAGCATCTGACACTTTTTTCTAGTCTTCAGCTTGTGCATCAATGACTTCAGTGGCAGTAGTTTCTCAACTATAACCCTACAACTGATAGTTCATCAGCTTTAGGGCTATAGCCCTTCAGCTCATATCCATTGCAGTATAAAATAAAAGAATTGGGATGCTATAGAGTGGATTTTCCTGTGCACAAGCCTGCAAATCAAGCATCAGTGAACTGTGCGACAGAGGGGAATGAATTAGAACAAGTACGTGACCCGTGTCTCTGAGGAGGAAAGCTCTTTATGATTCTCTCTGGAAAGTCACTCTTTGTGATAAAGGAGAAATCTCCAAACAATAAAATTTTAAAACCTAGTAGCGGCTGGGCCGTAAATTTCCACGGCCTAGAATTTCTTCACTAACATCTCTTTGGCTGTAGCTATTCTCCTACCAAATTTCAGATAAATACATGCACTCTAGTGCAATTCCAGTGCAAATTGGAGGTCAGAAAAGGTGAATAAACTTTCCAAATTATCATTCTCATGTCTCATTGGCCCAGGGTAAATGCCCCATAATTTCCAAGCGGAGCCTTAGAAAAATGCCTGCCTATGTTTCTGGTGAAAATTATGGGATCGAACGGTATCATGGTGGATCCAAGGGCCCAATTTGTGACTTCGATCATACAGATCGAAAATTCATGTGAGGTCCCACTTCAATAAGACGCAATATACTTACGTTTCTGCTAGAAAAAATTGTCGGTGAAAGGGGGGGGGGGTGTTCAAGGGGATATGGGTCAACTTTGTGACTCAAATCGTAGTGATTGGTAATCATTGTACGTTTTTGTATCTAAAAAAGGTTGAACATGCCTAAATTTTCAAATTTAAGTTGAAGGTGGAACGGATGGGGGGTTTTGAAGAGGCAACTGTCTGACTTTAGTTCTCCATTCATTCAGATTGAAAATATTTTCGTGATTTTAGTTCAAATAAGGAACACTATGACAAACGTTCTGGTAAAAAGTTGGCATTGAAAGGGGAGGGAGAAGGTGCTGAAGGGCAAACATTGTGCCACCGTCAATACAGATTGAAAATCCTTACATAATTCCATCCAAACGAGGTATAACATGTCTTCGTATTTTCTAAAATGTTGGTGGGGCGGGAGAGCGGGGTATCCACCCCGTGCCTTATATCATGCAAATTGAAAATAATTGCACGTTTTCGATTTAAAAAGTGTGAAATATGACACAATCTCTGCAAAAAAAAAATAGAAGCAAGAGGGTGGGGAATGCCAGAAGAGCCACGCTCTTTACTTTTCTATGGGCCGTATAAATTAAAAAAACTTCGTAAATCTGATTCAAACAATATGCAACTTGTCTACTTAACTGCTGAGAAGTTGGCAATGGATGGGAAGGGAGGATGCTAGAGGCCCACTCCACTTTTACCTCGAGTCGTATATATTGAAAATTCTTGCATGACTTTGCATCTAAGATTAGCCTATACAGCATGCCTCCCTTTCATAAGAAAACATGGTTTGGAGAGGACAGGGAGGAGATTTCGAAGGGGCCTCGGGCCGATTTTTGCTTCCCAATACTAAGAATTGAAACTCCTTGTGCAATTTTGGTTCAAACAAGGTGCAGTATGCAGTACGCCTTTCGACATCCAGTTACAGAACTAAAAAAAATTGTGTATGATTACGTTTCAAACAAGGTCCAGCATACCTACCCATGGGTGCCCATAAGCTGAATTCCAGGGGGGGCAAACCTCGTCTAATTGGCACTTTTAATGCTATATAATAGAAATCTCAGAACAAAAATATAAAAATAAGGCAACATCATTCAGCCAGGGGGGCGGGAGCCCCCCCTGCCCCCCCATATGGGTGCCCGTGCAGCTACCTTTCTGCTGAAAATTTGACTGTAGGAGGGGTTGAAATGTTAGAGGGGCCACAGACCCATTTCGGCTCTGCTGTCAGACAAATTGAAAATCTTGTATGATTCCGGTCGAAAATGAACAAGATGCCTACATTTTTGCCAAAACATGGGATTTTGGGAGGTCCAGATATATAAATAGGCCCAAGGACGGAGTTTCTGCCTCTAGGTTGTTTTTGCAACGAATCAAGCGCTCGATCCTATTTAGCACGGTCATTGCCTATTTTTTTTTTCAGGAGTACTGCCAAAAAGAAGTTGTCAGCCCCTCAAATTTTCAAAACGCTTTACCTCACGCAGGAATAAAAAAAAATACTGATGCAATATACGTTCATCAGCTTTTCAAGGAGTATTGACAAGCCTTAAAAAGGAAATTGCATCTCTTTCAGTTTAAATGTGCATTGCCTTGCCGTCACAACTTTCTTGGCCGTGCCAACTTCTTACTACCAAGGAAGGAGAGAGGAAAATCTCCATCTTCTGAAGCAGCGCAAGAATTATTAAAGTTTGGGATGCACTGTGATACGATTCCTCTACCTCAGTCCCAAACACAGAAAATCGAAAAGTCATGTTAACCGAAATTCAATACAGAAATGATTTTTGAAAGTAGATGGCGGGAGTTTTGAACCCACGGGAAAGTCGAGGAAATGCTCTTTTTTAGGGCTATAAATTTTCTAGTTTTAGATGTTGAGATGGCGGGAATCGGGCCAGGGAATCGATAGATAGCCTATCCAAGTATTTTTAGATTTTAGCCTAATTTCGATTTGAAACTGCCGCCTGCTAGCGTTCACTCGACAGAGCTTTTCACTCAACAGCAGAAATATGTTTGGAAGAACCAGAAGCTCAGCGGAACAACTTCAGATATTCTTTCTGAAAAAATACTTAAAAATTTTATTTAAGCTCTTATACCGTAGGCCTTGACTCAAGAACAAGCAAAAATCGTCTTTTTTTTGCCCTAGGCAAGGATTATAAAACAGTTTTCCAGCCTTTTATATCCTAAGCATTAATTCGGTCAGAGGTTCATACTTTCTATACAAACCGCGGAAACTAACTACAGGCACTCGTGACTCGTGATAGAACTGAAACCGGTGACATAAGAAAAATAGGACTCAACCGGAACATTGCTCCCGCAACACAATAAAGATATCAAAAAGGTGCTATATTGAAGTTTTGTATTACCTAATACCCCTATAAAGTTCGATTGAATAAATATAAGGATAAAATAATTATAAAATAAAATTTAAATGAAAAACCCTAAAAGTCTAATATCGCTCTCAGCTTAAGATCTCGACCTTGATTATGTTATTTGGATATTTTCTTTTCACTTAGAAATGGTTAGACTCAATTTTGTTGCATTTGTGTAAGGTCGATCCTCTTTTTTTTATAAAGAATAGAAACAGGGTGATGTATAAAACCGATTCATCACTGTTTATTCTTTCAGAACAGCCAGCGTGTTTCCCTCTGTTTTTTTTTTTTTTTTTTTTTTCAGAACCTGGAAAAAACCATGCCGGTAAATCTGACGATGTTTTGAATACTGACGATGCCAAAAGCAAAGATTTTTAGGTGTGGAGGAAATTTTAGTCGTCATTCTTCTTTTTACTGATATTCAATCAGAAAATTGTATAAAATAGTTAAATTGTATGAGACAGTTAAAATATAGCTATGGTAAATTATACACGTATAAATTAGCGAAATAAAATTGAATTTACTTCCCTAGCACATCACAAACTAACTTATAACAAATGTACGTTATTCACGAGCGTGCATTTTTACTTGGTTTTGACACTATTGCCAACTGAAGATTGGAAGGTACTCTTCTATTAAACGGACTCTTTTATCTAGTGTATATGGAATATCAAACTGCAGACGCGACGAAAAACCGTTCTTACGGGATGATTCAAGACACCGATGTATAGAAATACAATGTATAGCGTGGTTTTAATTGCGTATAAGATATGAAAAGCGTTCTTTTTTGTTTTTTTTTGGGGGGAAGGTACCTAGGTTCGGTTAGGTTACGTATTTAATATATGCTATGCTTTGCCCCTCCCCCTAATGTGCAAATATATAGCCCAAATTTGTTTCTAAACTATTATATATCAATCCTATTTTATTTTATTTAATTAGCACTAACCAAACTAGCACTAAATAAAAGAGTCCGTTTAATAGAAGAGTACCGATTGGAATATTGTTATCCTTTAATTTTGTGGGAAATTTAGCCGAATTTCTGGGTAAAAATTGATGGAAGATTATCGAATTGATCATCATGAGTCTCTTACCTTCTATCATTTAATATTTTTTTTTCGTTCTTGCAGCATTGAAGTGTAATTGCCGAATTTTCAAGAAAACCAACAACAAAAACCAATTGAATTGAAAGTTTGCTTTTTTATTTTATTTTTTTTCGCCATTGATTTTTACCTCTGAAATTCACTGACCTAAAATCAAATAGTTAATACTTCAAATTGTTTGCTGAGTTTTTGCCTACCATTTTGGCAATACTTGCGCCCTCCCTCCATCAACCGTGCGCCATTGGATAGTCCGTGATAGACGAAAGACACTTTACTTAGCCTATAATTTACGTCCGTTTTAATTTTAAAGTGTGGTGCTTTACACTATTAATTCCTTTTAATCGTAAACGAAAAAGGAGAAAGGTACGTTGCATTTGAACCTAGCCAACCTCTACTTATAAAATGCATACGATTATTGTTTTTAATCTTCCATGTTTTTCAGATTGCGATTAGTGGTACGCGTAAATCATATGTTTGTTATTTTCAACCCACATGGTTTACAGGAATAGCAGCAGTAATAACGTAACCAGCCTTTCTCCGAATTCCCAAGGGGTACATTGTCCCTCAAGAGAGCTGTTATTGTATATCACCCATCCACGCGAGTTCAGACAGTTTCAACTCAGAAGTCGAATGCGACTGGTGAACTGATATCTTAAGCTCTATGAAATGGCAGTGTGGTTAGCTGGTTGTGTACCAAAAATCCACAGCCACTATCCCCCCTGCCTTTTATGGACGCTTCCAAAGTTTACTTGATGCGAGAATAGGAGATTAAGGTAAATGTTTGCTTTCGAACACTTAAATTTGCTATAATTATAAATGCCCGTTTTTTTTGGTTAGACTTTCAAAATTTCGCTTCTCAGTGTTTACCAAATAATTGTCATAGTTAAAAAGAGGGGAAAGCCAGCGGCTTTTTCCATTTTCAAAGCCTATTAATTATATGGTTTAGGCTACCAGAATGCATTTTATTTATTTATCTACTTTCATAGTATGAATGCATTTCATACTTTAGTCTTTAAACCCATCCCTGAAAGTTTCATTTTCCTAACCTAACCCCTTTCTAAGACAGCCAAAAGTAGCTAAAGCAGAATTTTACCGGATTCATTTTCCTAACCTAACCCCTTTCCAAGATAGCCAAAAGTAGCTAAAATAGAATTTATTCAAACCAATTTTTGTTATTTTTCTACTAGCCAAAACATGGAAATTCAGGTGACCTTTTAGAAAAAGAAGAAAAAATCAAGGTATTGTTTTTGCTCGTCGTCATGGGGAACGGCAGGTAATTTTTTTTTTTTTTTTTTTTTTAGTCTACTGGACAGGTTAAAAAAAAAGGAACAAAAGAGGACGAACTAAATTAAAGTGTGCCTAGTGTGATAGTTGAAAGTCTGTTATTATATATTTGGCCTTTCAGCACTGATCACTGGGAATTTACTTTTACCAACCATCCATTTTCTGTTCCTGAACGGGTAAGTGTCAATTTTGTTCGTTTTTTTAAGCGGGAATAGGGGATCTGTTTCAAATAATTCCAAATCAGAAGGCGGTAAAATTCTGCTTTAGCTACTTTTGGCTATCTTGGAAAGGAGTTTGGTTAGGAAAATGAAATTTTCAGGGGGGGGTCCCCAGACTAAAGCATGTCTTAGGGAGGTATTTTGAAGTGTCTAGATACACTCATTCACTACCTGCAGTATACTGACATTTGATGACCTTTAAAAATCTGTGTGTTATAAAATTGAAACCTTACAAAATATATCTTCTGCTTAAAATGAAGTCCAACAAAATTGTTTTCAGCCTCACAACTTTGCTCAATCTTGATTTATAGAGTTTTAAAGATATGCAAATACATTTCCTAATTTTTGAAAATTAACCTTTATGTGGTTTAAAACACTACTCAAATAACAGTAAGTACATCTTCATAACTAAAGCCAAGGAAAAAGAATCTTATAACTAAATATTAAGGTAAAATGTTGTTTTGTCAAAATTGCAATAGGTATAGACCTATCATGTAGGCAAATTTCAGGATCCTCTAGAGGGAGAAGGAGAGGAGATAATTACTTCAAAATACCTTTCCAGGACATATTTTAGCCTGTAGACCCATCCCTGAAAGTTTCATTTTCCTAACCTCACCCCTTTCCAAGATAGGTAAAAGTAACTAAAGTAGAATTTTACCCAGAAGGCTTTTCCAGGGGCTTAATTTGCTATGGGGTAGGTAGGGATGGGGGCAACTTCCTTCAGACCACAGTGTACCCCCCCCACTGCTGAATTTAGTTTCTTCTGATGTTGATATGAAGGCTGAAATGATCAACCAAAATGGTAAAGGTGTAGCCTAGTGGAGGGGCTCTTGAGATTGAGAAGGAAGCATCTTAATAAAATAAATGTAGTTGCATTATATTCCTTATTTTATGCTCCTTTTCAATCTTATAGTCGTTACCCTGACAATTCCCCCCCCCCCTCCACCCTTCCCTAATGGGCCCGTAGAATATCTTCCGGTACTGTGCTAAAATTCAGGACACATGCGAGGTGATAATACTAACATCAAATAAAAACCTCTTAGTCTGCAATGATAAGTGATTCAATGAACATGGATGCTAAAATCACTTCAGTTTTGTTGGGGTTTAGGGGGAATAAAAGGTACCTAGGTTGGGCTAGGTTAGATTACGTATTTAATATGCTATGTTTTACCCCCCCCCCCCTAATGTGCCAATATATAGCCCAATTTCGTTCATAAAATATATTTTCATCCTATTTTGTTTTATTTCATTAGCATTAACCAAACTACACTTCTTGCATGTGTCCTGAATTTTAGCAGAGTACCTATCGTCCTTTGTTCTTTCCATCGTTTGATCTTTTGTATGACGGGTATAGCTCCGAAGACTCGGAATGTATCCAGTTCAGCATGAGTACCTGGGGGTGAATTGTTCTAAACACTACTTCAACTATAAAACTATAAACCCTATAATATTATAATGGTTTATTAAAAAAACTACAATAATTACATGTTACAATTATGTCTTCGAGAATCGCTGTAAAATTATCTCTACCTTCACACTTCACTTTCGCACTCCACATGTGCTCGGCTAAGTAAGTTGATTAATGGCAGTGAGTACCTAGGTACCGTTTATTTTGCCATTTGACTGAGCCCCACATTCGCTCTACTTTTTGTGTATTTGCGCTCGTTATTGGGTCGACAAAATTTTCTGTGATTGAATGTTGTGTACATTGCCGTACACAACACCTCCAATATTGTCGAATATGGTTCTCATACAAGTTTAGTCATGGTGTGTCCATTTTCGCACTCTTTTGTCTTGGGCAATATCCCCTTATCCTGAAAAAATTCAACTGCCTCTGTCTTTGGTAAATTCCAAATTATAATTTTATCATTCATTTTAGATCACCCGTTTCACACAATTCGACTCTTAACAACTGTTTTATGATCGGGTATCTGTCCCGGTAACTGCCGCGTCTCATTTGACATATATAAGAGTGGGTATAATCCACAAGTACCAAAAAAGCCTAAAATTAAGGATTTAAAATGCCTTTATTTTAGCATGCCTCCTTCTGGAGAGCCGCCACTCCTGTTTACACAAGCTTTTTGGTAAACGTCATCAGATTATGGTCTTCAAGTAATTACAATAGGCACTACCCGTAGAAACTAACGTTCAGCAAGCCCATAAACATGTTTGGTTCAACACCCCCACTGACGGAGAAGCAAAACACGACTTAAGTTTCAGCGCTTAAATCTTAACAGATCTTTTATAGGGTTTTATTATTATCGCTTCAATGATGCGTCCATTGATGCGCAGATTCTTATTGCTATTGTAGATATACGCAAGATCTATCTACAAAACTAACTCGCCTTTACAAAAAAAACAAACGACTAAACTCCCAAAAACCGAATGTTCTCTTAGAAGCAGAAAATTCCGCGAATAGCCAGTAGAAAATAAGATTAATTTGTCTTGTAACAGTTTTTCGCAGATCAGGACATCGACAACTTTTAATATACAGTTATAATTTTATCAAAAATAAAACAAACAAACTCAGTTTTCAGTACAGCGCTAGTTTTCAGAATTACAAATATTGGAAAATATCACGAGTCAGTTTATTTGAGCTAGTTTTGTAGATGAATAAACTTGCGAAGAAATAACTTGTTAGAAATTTCAACGTCGCTCTTTACTTAGGTAACAGAATGTTTCTTCTTTAAGTCTATATAAAGATAATCTGCTTCTGCAAAAATAGGAATAGTAAGCGTTGCTCTCTTTTCTGACTTGTGCAGGTAAATATGAAAGTTTCGATCGCCAGGGTTGCTGTGATATTTCACCCTTACCTTCCTTTTTTCAGATAAGATTTGACAGGACAGCTATTTTCTATGATACAAGGGCTTTATCGTAACAATTATTTGAGCAGAAAATAAATTATTCTATTTTCTCAAACGTAAGAAGTGATTTTCACCATTGTCCGGTGTTTGCTTTCGGAGATAATATATTGATACCAATCCGAAAAACCTTTTTATTTGGGAAAATGGTAAACTTTCATGTAAAAACAACTCAGAAATTTTGTTATAAGTATAAATTCATAAATATCAATATTCTCAACAGGTGAAGAGAAGGGGTATAAATTGCTAAGTTAGGAATGGCTGTCCCCCTCCAGACCCAATTTTAACTAAGGTTTTCTCTTGCCTTCTCAGTTGTTTGAAGCATAAGATGTTTCATTATGAGTGTTCAGAATTGTATCCTATTTTGTGTTCTTCTTTCCTGAAATGATTCCTTTGCTCTTTTCTACCTGTTGCTTTGTTCTCATGCTCCTGAAAATTTTCTGTTTTCGTTCCTGTGTTTGATGCATCCATTCCTCTTTTCTTCAATTGGCTCTAAAGGGTACCCTAGACGGTCATCATTTTGAGCAAAAGCTTCCTTCAATCAATTGATTAAAGCATGATCGACCGTCTAGGAACCGATTGTCATTCAAACTTTCTGTCAATCACCGTCAACGCTTCTACTCGAGCGTCAAACAAGCTCCTAAATGGTCAATCATGCTTTACTCAATTGATTGACGGAACCTGTTGATCAAAATGATTGACCGTCTAGGACACAGTTTATATAATTAGGCAGTAAGTTTACCGCAGATGATTTCTGGCTCTTCATTCTCTGTGCGAACAAAAAGCTCCTCCCACTTATTTTTGCACTTATGGGTTAGTGTGTAGACCCCGGCGCCGCGCCGATGAGGGAAGACCGGCGGCGGTGGGGCAAAAACAGCACGCCGTGCCGCGCCGCGGGTAAGACGCCGGCGGCGAGCCGCTGGTACGATGTCGGCGGTGCACCGCCCGCGTGATCAATTTTGACCGCAGACACTATTTTTTTCACTAATCTTTCTCAAACCACAGCTTAAATTTACAACAGATTCAAGCCTATTCATGAGTTCAAAAATTCACAAGTCGCTGGCTGGAAGCCACTGCCACTGGATGGTTTATCTTTTTTTTTCACGTCGTGATATTTATTTTCTACGATATTTATTTTCTAGATAAGACTAGTTTCATTTCAATCAATGTTTTAGTATGAAATGGGCAGACCTTTCCTGAACTTTAAACAATATACACCTCTGTTTGAAAATCTTTGCACTTTGTGAATTTAGATAGCGATAAGGGTTCCTGATTGAGATCAATTTTAGGACTTGGGTTCTAATTATTGGTTGCTGTGGTAAAAGTTGCCAAAGTACTACAGACAATAAAAATCAAACCAATATCAATAAACATATGTGAAAAGTGGAAGTGACTATTTAATTTAGCTGCAAGTCTACATTCATGCCCACCACGTAATTTCCCTTTGAGAAAAAATTTATAAAACTTTAAAAACTGATATCAATGCGAAGCACCAAATATCATAATCAAATGTCATCGCTTTATGACATTGTTCAAATAAAACTTATTTTTAACTTGATTATCGTTGTAAATTCATTCTTTGTCTTTCTTTCCATTCTTAAACCAATATATATATATACTTAAGTATACTTAAAGTATATATATACTTAAAAAATGGGGTGGGGAAGGGGGTCTAGTTGTTCTCCAATTTTTTTTTGGTTACTTAAAAAGGGCACTAGAACTTTTAATTTTGTTCACGAACGTTTTTATTAGTAATAAATAAACGTAACTTAAGAATTAACTTATGTAACGAACTTCTATAATCGTATATTCTATTACGCATGAGAGAGTTCGCCCCCTCGTCAATACCTCGCTCTTTACGCTAAAGCTCGAATTTTGTTCTAATTCTTTAAGAATGACCCTGAATCACAAAGGCTTCACTTACAGTTCGTTAACAACGAACTGTTTGATCGATGACTCAGAGGAAACTAACTTAAACTTCCAATCAGCTTAACCGACTACTATAGTACCGAAGGGCGATGGATACTGAGCATGGTTTCGAACGTTACAAGGGGTACGAAATGTCTAAACCATTTGATTAGTTGAAATGACAAGAGTAAAATCTGTCATTGTCCAATGGTGCCAAGTCTTCATTCTCCAACTTATCAATGGTGTCAATCCTTATGTCAGTTGCACTATATATATAATTAGCAGTAAGTTTACCGCAGATAATTTCTGGCTCTTCATTCTCGGTGCGAACAAACAGCTCCTCCCACTTCTTCTTGCATTAGCGCGTACAAACAGCTCCTCTCATTTGATCTGCCATCAGCGGTCCAATTACCCTGGAACGCGTATTTTGGCAGAAACTTTCTCAAAATGCCTTTGAAACCAACTTGAGACTTCGAAACCTACTTTTAATCCCTAAAACATCTAATAATAACATTGCACTACTAATTACCGATTTTCATATATGTATTGAAATATATTAACTTAAAATTAGTTTCTTCAAAATTTAGTGTTCCAACGTTGAAGCTAAGTTTCTCGTTCAAGAGAAATCTGACTTGTCTACCCATGAAAAGATCTAATGTCACTTATTTTTCTACGTTCTCTGGAGCACTCGCACCTCGGTCCGGGTTTTTATAATGGGCGAGATAGGGAAAGATCATACTGCCTATTGTATATACAGTAGTCAGTAGTAACCAATTGGCTAATGTTGCTTATCTAAAAAAAACGTGATTCAACGGAAAGGTGGTTGTTTATCTGTTGGTGATTGTGATTCGCTAATTGTAAATAAACTTGAAGTAATTACTGAACTTCGTTTTGCAAGAAAAATGATAACATGCGAAAAAATTTTATGACTTGACATTGTTCCTGATAAGTCAATATCAACGGTGAGTTTTAAGCATACGAATCAGCACTAGTTTTAAAAAAATGTGTAATTTGATATTGCAGCGGTAAACATGGAATTACTGAGGAAATTGGGAAAATTGTTTTGTTGTTTGTGTGCACAAAATTGTCCCCTAAAAGTCTTTCCACTTTGTAACAAATATAAGATCTGTTATTTTTATTTTAATATAAAATTGTTGTTTCGATATTCCTTTAAAATAAAAAGGGTATTTTTGATCAAAATTTTGACATAGCCATCTTATCCAAAGAAGTCGAAAAGTTATATACCTATGCTTCCATGGATGACTAAACCCTCCGCAGTCCTTGGGGCTAGTATTGTGCGGTGTATGAATTTACCACTGTTTATATATAAGATTGATTATTGGAAAAAAAAACAGCAATGTTTGATCCTAGCGTCCAAAGAAGCTAAGGGTGCAAAGGTGAAATCTGGAAAATGTCGAGTGGGATGTCAAAACACTAATGGAGGAGAGATGTCAAAAAGGGACAATAGCAGTATCTAAGGAATGGCTAAGGGTATTAAGTTAGAGCTTTAAAATCTTGTTGAGAGGGAAGTAGAAAAAGGAACAGACAGCACCCGGGGAAGGATTGTAAACTATCCAAATTGTCCATTCTTAACTTGCAGGATTTATCATTGCGGGAAACATAACCTGAATCAACTTGGTCACTACTAGGACACTAATACTCCCACCCCCAACATCAATAATAAAGGTGTAGACCAAAAATATACGTGAAAATCAAGAAGGATTAAACCAATCTCAAAAAATCAGTTTTCATCTGATGGCTCAATGAGCCTTAGAAAATTAGGTCATTGGAACATTCTCCTTTATATACCTCACAGTTTATAGAATTAGTCTATAAACTGATATAGGCCTACCTACACAAAGACCTATCGCTCCTCCTTAATAATACATCAGTGTATTATTAAGCAAGTCACTTCAGTTAAAAAAGCAATAAATACACTCCAAAAACATTTTGTCAAACAGTTCGTGGTAACGAACTGTAAGTAAGGAGCGACCCGGCTCAATGGTAACCAAAACTCTAGAAAACGGGATTTTGATACCAATAGATACATAAAAAGAATCAGATTTTAATGCTGACTTCAAATATATAAGTTTCATCAAGTTTAATCCTACCCAACAAAAGTTACACGCCTGAGAAAATTTTGCGGATTTTCGAAAAAAGAGGGGAAATACCCCCTAAAAGATATAGAACCTTAATGAAAATCACACCATCATATTCAGCGTATCAGGGAACCCTACTGTAGAGGTTTCAATCTCCTATCTAGAAAATTGTGAAATTTTGTATTTTTGCCAGAAGAAAGATCACGGATGCGTGTTTATTTGTTGTTTTTTTTCCAGGGGTGATCGTATCGATCCAGTAGTCCTAGAATATCGTGAGAGGGCTCATTTGAACGGAAATAAAAGTTCTAGTGCCTTTTTTAAGTGACCAAAAAACTGGAGGACAACTAGACCCCCTCCCAGGCATTTTCTTCCCAAAGTCACCCGATCAAAATTTTGAGATTACGATTTTGTTCAGCATGGTCGAAATTATGATAACTATGTCTTTTAGGATGACTTAGTCCCCCGAAGTCCTCGGGGGAGGGCTGAAAGTTATGAACTTTACCCAATGTTAACATATAGTATTGGTTATTGGGAAGTATACAGAAGTTTTCAGGGGGATATTTTTTGGTAGTGGGGGGATCGGGGGTTATGTGGGAGGATCTTTCCATGAAGGAAGTTTTCATGGGGGAAGGGACATTGCTATGAAGGTGGCGTCGGATATCCCTGCATTATTTAAAAAAAGATCAGAAATTAAATATAAAAAAAACTAAGTTTTTCAACTGAAAGTAAGCAGCAACATCGAAACTTAAGCCGAACAGAAAATATTACGTATATGATTGGGTTCACCCCCTAATCAATACCTCGCTCTTTAAGCAAAAGATTTTTTAGTACTTTCATAAGAGCTATTTATTCTAAATAACGGCCTTTGTGATTAAGGGGTCATTTTTAAAGAATTGGAACAAAATTCGAACTTTAAGCTTAAAGAGCGAGGTATTGACTTGGGGGCGAACCCCCTAATATACGTATTAAAAATATATGAATATAGAAGTTCGTTACGTAAGTTAATTAGTAAGTTACGTATATTTATTACTAATAAAAACGTTCGTAAATAAAATTAAACAAGTTTCGAGAAAGCCATTTAACCAGAGAAAAGTAAAATTAATATGCAAATTTTATTTTAGTTATTCATGTACGGTAAGCCAAAATCAAAATCTGCATTAATTCAAAAACGTTCAAGAATTAAATAAAAAAAAGTTTTTCTAACTGAAAGTAAGGAACGAAGTTAAAACTTAAAAACGAACAGAAATTATTCCGTATATGAAAGGGGCTGCCCCCTCCTCAACGCCTCGCTCTTTACGCTAAAGTTTGACTCGCAAAAATTTATTTTTTTTAAACAATAAAAAACTTTAGCGTAAAGAGCGAGGCGTTGAGGAGAGGACAGTCCCTTTCATATACGGAATAATTTCTGTTCGTTTTAAGTTTTAACGTCGTTCCTTAATTTCAGTTAAAAAAAACTTGTTTTTTTTATATTTAATTTACAGTAGGAAGAGAGGTTTCTCCCTGTACCACCCTTGTGGACATCAGCCACATTTTTCTACCATGGGAATCTTTCAATTATGATGAACCAAAATAGCTCTAAAAATTTCATTCGGATGTCTTTGGGGGGGGGGGGGAAGAGGCATGGGAAGGGAGCTAGTTTTCCTCCATTATGTTTAGTCACTTAAAAGGGCACTTAAACTTCAAATTTTGTTTGAATGAGTCCTCTCGCAGTCTTTTAGGACCTTTGATTCGATACAGTGGTTGATACGGGGGGACGAGGGGGAGCGTGCACCCCCCAACGTAGTTTAAAGTAGTGTAATTTACTTAATTAACGCAAGTTTGCATTAATTAAACTAGCTCATAACACAAATCTATCGGATCAACCTATTGCGCCCCCCCCCTAAAAAAGTCCTGGATCCACCCCTAATTCGATATGATCATCCCTGGGGAAAAAACACATCCATGATCTTTAAATAACGACGAAGACCAACCACACTGCCTTTCCATCATAAAAACAACAAAATTGGGACTTTCAATTTTTCAATTTTAGTGTTAAGGACCCCATTTTATTGTAAGGTTTATTTCACTTATATACGTAATTTGCCGAGGACGGTTCTTGGAATCGGAAACTAGGCTCTAGTCCTTTTTTAAAAGTCGAAAGTGATTGGAAACCAACTAGTCTCTTGTAGTCCCTGTCCTAGAATTGTTTTTGATTTCTGGTCCTTCGTTACCCCTTAAGACATCTGATCGACATTTTGAGGTACCTATTTTGTATTTTGCTCTTTAGTGCTCAATTTTGAGAGGGGGGGGGGTAATTTTACACATAGTACTAATTATCCAAGGAGAAAACGCTGGCTCCCTAGACGACGTATATCTGCTTCTTATGCATTGATTGTTGCAGGAAAATTTCAATTCAACCGCCTATTATTAGCTAGCCTTTCCAATGCCGTAGCCCTCACATCTGGTATATTGCCCCATTTTGGAACGGCCGGAACTAGGCGGGGGGGGCAAGCACCTCGGGTGGTTGCATAACAAGCTTAAATTGCAACATTTTGGGGTAAAAATTCAAATATTTACAGTATTGATTGTGCCGTAGGGGGCGGGAAAGTGCATTGGTCTCTCCCGAGAAACGCTGACCACCTTGGCAATCAGATTCTTCATTGATCATAAAATATAAACTCGTTGACTAAACTAATTTCTAAAGTAATTGCCAAACACAAATAACCGAAAACTTAATTCTTCACAAACTGATTGGTATCATGCTCTAATTGAGTAATGTTTAGTATTTTGTATGTCTGGGTTATGACCATGTTTAGTGCAGTAGTATTTAAGTTTGTTTCTTGTCCGGGCTTTATTTCTATCGTCAAATGTTGCTATAAAAGAGTTAGTTCAGTAATTTGTTTATTGTTGGTGTGTGTTTTTTTTTTCATTTCTTTTGTTTTTCCTCTACAGCGTCTTGCCATGTTGTGTGAATGATAAGTGTTCAATAAATAAACAAAATATAATCGGTAAACTTGTTAAATTTCACTTCACCTTGGCGTCCACACCCTCCAGAAATAGCTTGAAAATTTTGTCAAGCTCAAATGACGAACTTCAAACTCAATATGCACAAGGTTAAAACTAGCAGCCAGGTATTAGATATACAAGCAGTGGCGCCAATTCGTGAAAATGTCGGGAGTAAAATCTATTTTCAAAATCTAGGAGGAAAGGGCAATTTTTTTTCTATTGAAAATACAGAGGGTATTTTTCAACGAAATTACAAAAAACAAAAGATTCGAAATTTTGTTGGGGAATGTCCCTCCTCCCAATTGACATCACTCTACCCAATGGAACTTCTTATTCCCGTATCTCCTATGTTCCACATAACGCGTTCGTTTTCTATAACGGCGTTAGTTTACTATAACGGTGTTGCGCATTGGTTTATATTTTGGACGGGTTTTGTAAGTCAACCATATTATTTTTTATTTTTGGAGATACTATTAACTCTGCCTGTGTGTAACCTGATTGTAGTGCCGAATTCTAAGCTGGTTAGAAGAACGAATTGTCAACATTTCGTACAAGTGGTCCCTCTGGTTTAACTGTCTTACACCTTCAGAGGTACAATGAAGTGTTTTTGTTCGTCACAGAAATATACTACTTGTTTATGTTTATGTTACTGTGAATGTCCGAAGTCTGGTTAATGTCGACATTCAGCGGCGAACGTCCGAAATTCCTTTTTTTCTGCTTGAATTCAAATGGCTTTGCAAATCAGCTTTTTCAATCTCATGCGAGCCTTGATGCTAAAAGATAGTTATGTTAGGTTGGGTTTCGTTAAGTTAGGTTATAAATCTCAGAAATGGGTTAAAAACCTTGCCCACCCTAACCTGTCACCATCAAACCTTAGATGAAGCTGAAAAAGTTGACTGGCAACGCTGACTAGATCCAAGGAAAAAAAATTATTTCGGAAATTCGCCTATTTCCGACATTCACGGTAACATAAATACCATAGATCGGCATGTCAAGAAGAACAGTTTGGGCTAAACATTTTTCGCCTTGGCCAGCACCATTTAAAAGCGGCCACAATCACCAACATAATATAATAATATCAAAGCAAAAATGGAGACGGATTTTAAGCTATAATTTGGGCTAATAGTGTCTCTAAAACTCAATAAACAAACTTAAGAAATAATTTTAAGTTTGGAACATTATATTTATCAAATAATGCCCGTGCGTAAAATACAAATAGTAGATAGTGCACAATTCTACCTGGCAATACGGGGTTCGATTCCAGCTGCCCCAGGCCTGACGCAAGGACCTTTTTAGTCAAGGAGTGTCGTTAATCCTGGTACTTTGACTACATTGGGAATTGCTAAGGAATCATTGAGCATAAATTTCAAGTGAGTATTGGAAAATAACTTGCTGCTTATAGTTACCTGTTACGTAGAGACTAACTGAATTCAAAATGAATGTATCGACCTAAGTAAATGTTAAAAAAACTAAAATGTAGAAAAAATGACAAAATCGACAATGCTGGGAATTTTAAGAAAACTTTCCAATGCGAGAAAGTCTAAGAAGGGGAAGAGGTCTGGGAAACCCAAAGTCTAACCATCCAGCCATCACAGAAAAAGGTAAACAGCACAATGTCTTAAGTCAGTGTGACTGTCTGACTTATTTACTACAGCACAGTTTGATGTCACCATTCGAAGCTTTTAAGCATATTAAATACAAAAAAAATCAGTTTTTTCAACTGAAAGTAAGGAGCAACATTAAAAAATAAAACGAACAGAAATGATTACGTATGAGGGGATTCGCCCCCTATTCAATACCTTGCTCTGCGCTAAGCGAATTTTGTTCCAATTCTTTAAGAATGCCTCCTGAATCACAAAGGCTGTTTAATTAGAATATATAGCTCTTTTGAAAGTACTAAAAAAAACTAGCGCAAAGAGCTAGGTATTGACTAGGGGGCAAACCCCCTCATATGCGTCATAATTTCTGTTCGCTTTAAGTTTTAATGTTGCTCCTTAGTTTCAGTTGAAAAAAACTTGTTATTTTTGTTTAATTTCTGGTCATTTTTTTAATAATGCTGGGAAATCCGGCGCCTCTTCATAAAAATGTCCCTTCCCCCATGAAAATGTCCTCCATGGAAAGATCCCCATATATCACCCTTCTATGACCCCTCCACCCCCCACCAGAAAAAATCCCTCCTGAAAACATGTATGCTTCCCAATAACCAAAACTACATGTACGGTAATATATAAACAATGGGCAAAGTTTATATCCTGCAGCCCTTCCCCCGGGGACTGTGGGGGACTAAGTCATCCTCAAAGACATATTTGTTAGATTCCCGACTATGCTGAACAAAATGGCTATTTCAAAATTTTGATCGGATGACTGGGAAAAAAATGAGCGTTGGGGCTTAGTTACCCTCCAATTTTTTGGTCACTTAAAAAGGGCATTAGAACTTATTTTCCATACGAATAAGCCCTCCCGATATTCTAGGACCACTGGATCGATACGATCATCCCTCGAAAAAAACAGACATCCGTGATCATTCTTTTGGTAAAAAAAAAAAAAAATCAAAATTCCACATTTTTGCAAACAGGAGCTTGAAACCTCTAGAGTAGGGTTTTCTGATACGCTGAATCTGATGGTTTGATTTTAGTTTAATATTATATGACTTATAGGGGGTGTTTCCCTCTTTTCGAAAATAAGGCAAATATTTGTTTTCGAAAATAAGGCTCGTAACTTTTGATGGGTAAGACTAAACTGGATAAAACATATATTTGAAATCAGCATAAAAATCCGATTATTTTAGTGTATCTACTGGTATCAAAATCCAGTTTTTTTTATAGTTTCGGTTACTATTGAGCCGGGTCGCTCCTTACTTACAGTTCGGTACCAAGAACTGTTTGATCAGACGAGCCAAAATCCATTCAGTTTTCATCGAAATTGGACAAAAGCGCTAAGGGAGAAAGACTACAAACTGAAAAGAATTGTCATGTAGGTTACAAAATAATTTGGTTTTGGTATTGCAGATGAAGTATTTATAATTAAATTGATATTGGGGATTTATAACCCTCTTAAAAGATGGTGCACTTTCAAAATCAAATAGTTCATGGTAACAAACTGTAAATAAGGAGCCACCCGGCTCAATAGTAAACGAAACTCTAAAAAATGGATTTTTTTTATACCAATAGATATATCAAAAGAATCAGATTTTTATGCTGATTTCAAATATATAAGTTTCAACAATTGTCGTAGTAGCACTGATAAAAAGTCTTGAGCCTTGGAAAATTTGCTAATTTTCGAAAGAGTGAAACACGCTCTAAAAGCTGTATAATCTTAATGAAAATCACACCATCAAATTCAGCGTATCAGAGAACCCTTCTATAGAGGTTTCAAGCTCCTATTGGCAAAAACGTGGAATTTTGTATTTTTTGTCAGAAGAAAGGTGACGGATGCGTGACCATTTTTTTCAGGGGTTATCGTATCGACCCAGTGGTCCTAGAATATCGCGAGATGGCTCATTCGAATGAAAATTAAGTTCTAGTGCTTATTTAAGTGACCAAAAACACTGGGGGACAACTAGGCCCCCTCCCACGCTAATTTTTCCCCAAAGTCACCCGATCAAAATTTTTAGTTTGCCATTTTCAGAATAGTCGAAAAATCTAATAACTATGTCTTTAAGGATGACTTAATCTCACACAGTCCCCGGGGGAAGGGTTGCAAGCTGTGAACTTTGCCCTGTGTTTATATTAGTATTGGTTATTGTGAAGTATATAGACGTTTTCAGGGGGTTTTATCTGGTGGTGGGGTGGTCGGGGGAGAGGGTTACGTAGGAGGATCTTCCAATGGAGCAATTTCCATGTGGGAAGGAAATTTTCCATGAAGGGGCGTCGGATTTCCCAGTATTATTTAAAAAATTATCAAAAATTAAATAAAAAAATAGAAGTTTTTTCAACTGAAAGTAAGGAGCAATATTAAAACTTAAAAGGAACATAAATTATTACGTACATGAGGAGGTTCGTGTCCTCTTCAACACCTAGCTCTTCACGCTAAAGTTTTTTTTAGTATTTTAAAAAGAGCTATTTCTTTAAATTAAAGGGCCTTTGTGATTCAAGGGTCATTTTTAAAGAATTGAAACAAAATTCGAACTTTAGCGTAAAGCATGAGGTATTGACGAGGGGGCGAATCCCCTCATATACGTAATAATTTCTGTTCGTTTTTTATTTTAATGTTGCCCCTAACTTTCAGTTGGGTTTTAAGGGGGACCCGAACCCCCTCTTATTTAGATAAATACACCTAAACGAATTCCTTTTACCGAATCATTCTTTTAAGAAAGTTTAACTCCAGTGTAAAGAAGGGGATTGAAAGGGTTGGTAACCCCCCTCGTCTTCAAGGCAACTCTTAATATGATGTAATTAAATAGAAATCATTGGCGGCGCGATAGTGCTGCCTAAGTAAAGAGTGATGTTGGCACAATGTATTATTTTACGTATTTTTTGATTTTAGACCAGGGCACTTCGGATCGAAGGACTTGTCGTAGAAACTTCGGAAGGAGCTCATTGAATTGAAAATTGAAGTTGCTAGTGCCCTTTTTCATAGTTAAAAGTGGTTGGAATGCAACTAACACCCCTTCCACGCCCACCATTACCCCAAACACAGCCAATAAAAGTTTCGAGATAGCCATTTTGTTCAGCGTAGTTGATTCCCAAAAAGAAATTGTTTTTGAGGAGGACACTCCCCCACAGCCCTCGGGGTAAGGGTTGTAAGTTATGCCCCGGGGGCATATAAGGTTTTTATAGAAAGCTTTTTCGTAGAAACTTCAAAAAGGGCTCATTCGATTGGAAATTCAAAGGGCTAGTGCCCTTTATAATAGTCGAAAGGTATTGGAGGGCAACTAACCGCCCTCTCACGCCCTCCTATTCCCCAAACACATACAATTAAAATTTTGAGACAGCCATTTTGTTCAACGCAGTTGAAAGTTTTGAAAATTGGGTCTTTGAGGATGACAACCCCCCACAGAACTCAGGGCAAGGGTTGTAAGTTATGCCCTGGGGGCATATATGGTTTCTTATAGGAAGCGTTGTCGTAGAAACTTCAAAAAGGGCTCATTTGATTGGAAATTGAAATGGCTAGTGCCCTTTTTATTAGTCGAAAGTGATTCGAGAGCAACTAATCCCCTCTCACGCCCACCTTTCCCCCAAACACATCCAATCAACATTTTGAGATAGCCATTTTGTTCAAAGTAGTTGAAAGGTCCGGAAATTATATCTAAGAGGATGAAACTCCCCCCACAGCCCTCAGGGTAAGGGTTGTGTTATTCCTTGGGGGCGTATAAGGTTTTATTGAAAGTTTTGTCGTAGAAACTTGAAAAAGGGCTCATTCAATTGCATATTCAAAGGTCTAGTGCCGTTTTTAATAGTCGAAAGTGATTTGGTGGCAACTAACCTCCCTCTCACGCCCACATTTTTCACAAACACATCCAATGAAAATTTTTAGATAGGCATTTTTTCAACGTCGTTGAAAGTATTAGAAATTATTTCTTTGAAGATAATAACCCCCTCAGGGCCCTTGGGGCAAGGGTTGTAAGTTATGCCCTAGGGGCATATAAGGTTTTTATGGACAGTGATGTTGTAGAAACTTCAAAAAGGGCTCATTCGATTGGAAATTAGAAGTGCTTTTGCTCTTTTTAATAGTCAAAAGTGATTGGAGGATAACTAACCCCCCTCTCACGCTCACCATTTTCCCAAACACATCCAATCAAAAATTTGAGATACCAATTTTCTTCAACGTAGTCTGAAGGTCCGGAAATTTTGTCTTTGAGGATGACATCCCCCTCACAGCCTTCAGGTCAATGGTTGTAAGTTATACCCTGGGACATCTAAAGTTTTTATAGAAAGCGTTGTCGTAGAAACTTCAAAAAGGGCTCATTCAATTGGAAATTGAAAAGGCTAGTGCCCTTTTTAATAGTCGGAAGTGATTGGAGGGCTAACCCCCCCTCGGACGCCCAACATTTCCCCAAACACATCCAATCAAAATTTTGAGATAGTAATTTTCTTCAATGTAGTCGAAAGTTTTGGACATTTGGTCTGAGGATGGCACCCCCCCCCAGCCCTCATGGCAAGGGTTGTAAGTTATGCCCTGGGGGGATATAAGGTTTTTATTGAAAGCTTTGTCGTAGAAACTTCAAAAGGGTTCATTCAATTGGAAACTGAAAGGACTAGTTCCTTTTTCAATAGTTGAAAGTGATTGGAGAGCAACTAACGCCCCTCTCACACCCACCATTTCTCCAAACGCATCCAATCCAAAAGTTTTGAGATAGCCATTTTGTTTAATGTAGTTGAAAGGTCCGGAAATTAGGTTTTTGAGGATGAAAACCCTCTCACAGCCCTCAGGGCAAGGGTTGTAATATACTCCCTGGCGGAAAATAAGGTGTTTATAGAAAGTGTTGTCGTGGAAACTCAAAAAGGACTCATTCGAGTGGAAATTGAAAGGTCGAGTGCCCATTTTAATGGTCGAAAGTGATGGGAAGGCTTGAAATTTTTACAGTAAGATCAATGTGGGTACAGTGTATTATTATTTTTCTCTTCTTTTTTTTTTGTTTAGACCAAGGCACTTCGTATCGAAGGAGTCGTCTTAGGACCTTCGAAAAGGGCTCATTCAATTGAAAATAGAAAGGGCTAATGCCCTTTTTAATAGTCGAAAGTGATTGAAGGTCAACTAGTCCCCCTCCGACGCCCACCCTCCCATTTGTGCATTATGTTTAAACACTAAATGTTGACTTAAGATTAAATCAAAATGCACTGTGTTAATGCTAATTCCCAAAATGGCATCTCAGCAGTATCCAAGAACGACTGAGGATATTATGTTCAAATTTTTGGGGCTACTTCTGCTCTTAAAATTTAACCAAATCAAAATAGCTTAAGTGTATCCAAGCTATCAAAGAAAGTAAACATTTTTTTTTCTTTTTTTTTGCGAATGGTATCAAGTTTTCTATTTCAGGTCAACTAGAGGAGGTATGAAACTAAATTAAACACTACTATTTGTGCCCAGAGTTTTAAAAAGTATGTTGTTAAAAATTTCTGAAAATTTTTCTCCAGCATACAAATAGCAGGCCAAACTAGAAAGTCCTAAAAAAACGAAATGATTTAAAGAATTATTTTCTTTTTTCCTGAAAAGACTATGTCAATATAAAACGGAACAGAAATTAATTGAAAAAACTTTTTCCACAAAATGAGTTTTTCAAAGAAAAGTAAAGAACTCCATTTAACAAAAAATGAGTAAAAATCAAATAAAATAATCTACCAAGCGTGAAATTACCAGAGATCAGCATCGATAAATAAATGAAACCCACAACGAACAGAAATTATAATAAATAACCGAGTCAAATTCAAAACAAACAGAAATTAACATGAGTAGGGCTCAAAACCCCCTATGCCTTCCCAAGGCCAGAATATAATTTGCACTTAACTGAAAAAAAACACAAATGAATGTGCATTGTCTGTTTAATATACATATACTGATATTTAGTAATCAAAATGTTAATATTATTTTATTTATTAAAGTTATAAAAGTAAAAATATTTATATTTTTTCAGTAAAGTGCAAATTATGTTCTGGCCTTAGGATATTTTGAGTCCTACTTGTTTTAATTCCTGCTCGTTTTGAGTTTGACTCAGATATTTTCTTATAATTTCTGTTCGTTTTGGATTTCATTTATTTATCAATGCTGATTTGTGGTAGTTTCACGCTTGGTAGATTATTTGATTTTATTTTTTCTCATTTTTGGTTAAATGGAGTTCTTTACTTTTCTTTGAAAAACTTATTTTGTGGAAAAAGTACTTTTAATTAATGAATAATAAAGAACAAGTATTTTTGATGAAATTAAAAAAAGAGGTTGTCACCCTTCGCAACCTTCTTCCTTTCAAACAGTTCGTGGCAACGAATTGTAACTAATATCAGAGACCCTTATTGTAGAAGTTTCAAGGTCCCCGTCTGAAAAAATGCGGAATTTTGCATTTTTTGGCCAGAAGAAAGACCACTGACTTTATTTTTTTTTTTCTTGTTTGTTTTCTCTAGAGGTGATCACATCGAACACCATGATATCGGGAAAGGGCTCATTTGAGCAGAAATGAAAAGTTCTAGTGCCCTTTTTAAGTGACTAAAAAGATTGGAAGGAAAACTAGCCCCCTTCCCACCCCATTTTTTCCTCAAAGTCATCTGATAAAAAAAATTTAGATAGCCATTTTGTTCAGTATAGTTGAAAGGCCCAATAACCATGCCTTTGGAGATAACAAGACCCTCACAGCCCCTGGGAAAAGATCTTTAAGTTATAAAATGTCTCCATGGTTTACGTATAGTATTTGTTATTGGGAATTATGCATACATTTTTCGGGATGGGGGCTGGGGGTAATTTTCTGCTGGGGGATTTTCTACGGGGAGGGGATTTTTGAGGGTGAACTTTGCATGGGAAATTTGAATTGGGGAAATTTTAATAAAGTATTCTTACACGAAAGGATAAATTGCCAGAACTCTTATACGAATTTCTTTTGTTAGTCTTGCTTTCTCTTTATCGACTCAATTTTACATGTGGAGATATTAGGAGAAATTGTCGGGGAGAGGGGAGATTTTTTACTAGGTTGGGGTTGTCTTGAGGATCTTTCCATAAGAGGAAGGATTTTTCACTGGAGAAATTCATCATGGGGGAGTTTTTCACGGGATGAATTCTCCAGAGAGAATTGTCTGTGGGAGAAACTTTCTACTAGGGGGTGTGTTATTTGCAAGAAAATTTTTCCACGAAGCAGGGGATTTCTGGCATTATTTTAAAAACAATTTACAAATGAAAGTCGTTTTCAAAGTGCGTCAAGGAAAATTTTTACCTGGAAACGTCCGCAAGAAATTAATCAGGAGGAATTTTCAGCTAGAATGGAATTTTCTGAGAGGAACTTTCCTGGCAGGGGGGGGGGGTATTTTATGTGGGAGGAACTTTATATGGGGGAATTGTTGGTGAGGAGAAGGAATTTCCCATAGAGTAGGAGCCAGATTTATCGACATTATTTAAACACGATGAGACATTAAATAAGAAAAACAAGGTTTTTTTCATCTAAAAGTAAGGAGCAACATCGAAGCTCAAAACGAACAGAAATTATTACTTATATGAGGGGGGCTGCCAAATACCTCGCTCTTTACGCTAGAGTTTGACTTTTTGTCCCCATTCATTAAGAACGACTCCTGAAACACACGAGCTGTTTAAATAGAATAATAAGCTTTTTTAAATAGTTTTAAGGAAAACTTCAGCGTAAAGAGCTAGATATTCAGGAGAGGTCACCTCCTCCCCCCTCATACAAGTAACAATTTCTGTTCGTTTTAAGTTTTGGTGTTGCTTCTTACTTTCAAATGAAAGAAACTTGTTTTTTTTTTTATTTGATACGATAATTTATACAAAATGAATTTTATACCAAATGCTTTAAGAAGGAATGTTCTAACACCAGAGCAATGTAATACAAAGTTTTGTTTCTTTCGCCACATTGCCTCGAAATGAAAAACCTTATTTATTCGCATTTTCTTTAAACAAACAAATATTTTATTCAAATTTTGAAAGGGAATCAGTAAATAAAATAGTTTTTATTACTAGCTGTCTGTTCATTTCACTCTGTAATGTTTTCAGTAAAACACTTGTCAACTTAAGCATATAGAGCGGGGAATTGAGGGGGGTTGATAGCTCCCGTTAAGTACAAGATACATTCTTGTTTTGATGATTTTTATTTGAAATCGGAATTTCCTTATCTGATTTTCGATCTAATATTTTTATGGAATTTTTCTTTAGTTGAAACAGTTCTTGGTCCAGCAATGGCAAAAATTATTTAGGAATGCATCTAGAGCGAACGTTTGCGTCGTAGCTAAGTATATAGCCAGAATTAGCATTTTAGTGCTGAATTTATTCTGAGAATTTACTTTTCTTTTTTCCTCTGAAAATGCACACAGTGGTGCTAATTGTGCCAAAGGAGTGAAAAAATGTTTGGGCGAGGGAAAGCTAACTGTAAGATCTAGTGGAGTTTTTTTTCATATTTTCAATGAAAATGCCGAAAAAGGATAGTTTTCAATGGAACTATCAAAAAAGGTAGTTTTGAAAATCTAGGCGGCAATAACCCCTCGCTTTAGTTGCGCTCTGGCTGCTTTGAAAATAATTAATTATCGTCCTGTAACACAGTGGTTTAGAAGGTAAGATAGTTACAGTTGCATCCCATCTTGAGGTAGGATATTTCCACCACTTTAATTATAATCTAAGAGCATAAGAAAAAGGTCACCATGTACACTATATTACAATTTGAGCTCGTTTTGCCTCCCTCAGACGTTCCCGCAGGAGAACGTGTCCTCTCTAGCCCCCCCCTTGAGATATGGCCCTGGCACAAAGTGCACATCTCTTAGATTCTTTAGTATTTTAAGTTTGCCTTCTTTATGCATATATAAATTAGATTAATCTTCTTATTAAACATGTTCATGGTGTTTAATCGGATGTCTAATTCCGATCAGCCGGATTAGTTTGGCTATTTAGCATTTCCTGATGATCTTTTGTTCCTTAACAATAGCCTACATGATACATTATTTAGCCATCTGGCATTTTCATAGTTCAAAACATGTCGACTCAGACAAACATTGTAGCCTTGACAAAGCGTGTGAAACGAAAAACGGCAAGGAACAAGGCCGTTCAAAAAGTTCTCATTCCGTCTCGAATCAGGTGCTGAAAGGGGATATTCTGAAAGGGGAAATTAGTTTATTAAAAGGAAAGCATTCAAAGCGATTTGAGTAAAGTTCTTTGCACGAACCGAAAAATTGGAAATATAAGGAGTCATTTTTAAAAACAAACTTAGCTTGGATTTACTCTGTGTCTGCCAGCGACCGCCAGCGTCCTTTGCCATGAAAACACGTTATCAGTTTCAAATATTATTATATATTATAATAGATATGCACAAAAGAAACTTGTTTCAGGAAGGAGGGGACCCCTAAAAGAAAGTGACTTATTCAAAAAAAGAAATTAATGATTAGTTTAAGGAAAAGCGAGGGCCTGAAGACCCCTCTTCGCTACATGCCTGGATAATGATATAGTGTTAATCATAGATAAAACATTTTAAAAATTGAAATGAATCAAATGGCTTATCAATAACAATAACGAAATGACAAGATGCGTTTTATTTCTTTTTTCACTTTATCAGACAATTTGCAGAAACGAACTTTAAAGATCGACTCCTGCTAATCGAAGCCGACTCTAGAAAATACGACTTTTATAAAAGTATGTACTTTACAAGTATGCTGTCCGAAGTTATTCTAGTTCTGAAATATTCATTTTAAAGTTACCCAGCAAAAGCTATTAGCATGAAAATATTTTGAAGTTGAAAATGTTGTGGGGCAAAACAACAATTCGGGCCGAAAGAGGGCTATCCTGCCATTGATTTATTGTATTACTTTCCATATATGGAATAATTTCTGTTCGTTTTGAGTTAAAAACAAGTAAAACAGTTAAAAAAAAGTTGCTTTTTTTGTTTTTAATTTCCGATCGTTTTCAAAAATGCCGGTAAATCTGGATCACCCTCTATGAAATATACCCCTTCTCCTCACGGAAAACTCCATGGAAATTTCATCCAAAGTAAAGTGCTACCCCCCCCCCCATCAAATTCCCTCCAGACAGTTCCATCCTGGCTGAAAATTCCTCCTCCCCGGAAAATTGCTTGCATACGATTCAGCCTGAAAAATTCTCCTTAGCATTCTTTCTTTTGCTACTGCTACTACTACTAACAACTCACCGCAGCACCAAGCCGCCTGAGGTCAACACAGCCACGCACGCTCCTCCATCCCAATTTATTCAAAGCCTCCCTCTTTACACCCTCCCACGAAGTTCCCATTTCCTTTAATCTTTCTTTATGACTTCTCCCACCCCAGACGAGGACGACCTGCTTTCCGTTTAGCCCTAGACGGTTGGTCGAAAAGAATAATCTTCCGCAATCTGTCATCCTTCATCAACACAACGTGCCCTAGCCACCTCAACTTATCTTTCTTTATAGCCCTAGAAAGCGGGATTGAACCAACCTTTCTGTACAGCATACTGTTTTAAATACGGCCAGTCAGTTGGGTACCCAAAACAATCCTTAAGCAAATTTTTCTGGAAAACATCTAGCAAATCTTCATCCGTTTTTCGGAGCGCCCATGCTTCAGAGCCATATTGACCACTATCATCACTGCAGCTTCCAATATTCTGATCTTGGTTTGCAGACTTATTTTCCTATTTTCCCAACCTTTTCTTAGTGTGAAAAAAAACCCTGAGACTCGACCATTCTACTTTTAACATCTTCACTGCTCCCACCATCTTTACTAATAATACTACCAAGGTAAATGAAGCTGCCCACCTGATCAATCTTTTTATTACCCAACGTCACTTTTTCATCTTCACTTATTCGTAGCCTTAGCCACTTAGTCTTCTTAACAATAATTTTCAAACCTATTCTAGCCCCCTGAACTCGCAAAACCTCTAAAAGTTCATTCATTTTGTCCACACTTTCAGCTAGGATGCTTATATCATCAGCATAATCTAAGTCCAGGAGACTTTTTCCTCCCCATTTAATTCCGTGGTCTCCCATTGCCTTTCCTGTGCTCCTTAAGACAAAGTCCATCAAAATAATCCATATAAAGAGGGATAGAACACAACCTTGCTTAACTCCTGATTCAATACAAAATCAGCTGCTAACCTCATTTCCTACCTTGATCGCAGCAGTCTTATTCTCGTACATAGCACTAATCACTTTAATGTATTTGTCTGGTATACCATATAAGGATAAGACATTTGCTAAAGCTTTACTATCAACAGAATCGAACGCTTGCTCATAATCTATAAAAATGAGGACCGAAGGTGTTTGACAACTAAGGCACTTCTCAATTATTAACCGAAGAGTGAAATTTTGGTCGACACATCCTCTACCTTTTCTAAAACCGCCTTGATCTTCTCTTAAAACTTTGTCTACAGCATCTCTCAGTCTAAAAACTTTCATATTACTAAGTAATTTGCTACCTACAGAGACCAGACTAATGCCTCGATAATTACCACACTCACCTTTATCACCTTTCTTATAAATTGGCTTAATTAAGGTTTTCCTAAAATCGTTAGATACTTCCACTTTTTCAAAAATCATATTCATAATGTTCAGTAGCATACTTCCAACCTCAGAGCCACCATATTTAAGAAACTCATTTACCACCCTATCTGCACCTGGAGCCTTATTATTTTATAATCCTTTTAGTACTGTCGCTAATTCTTCCTGATAAAGCAAATCTTCCTTGACATCCAAGGCATCACAAGCTTTTTAATTTTCCTCTATATCTTTTCCTGCAACTCTATCTTGGTTTAGCAAATTCTCAAAATATTCTGCCCATCTCTCTTTAATGCTTTCCTTACCGCTAATTGTGGCCCCGTTCCTATCTTCAACTGGGCCAAGTCCGGATTGAATACTCCCACTCAATTTATTAGCATGCCAGTACAATATTTTACTATTATGCCGTCTAGCTGCATCTTTCAGATCCTCGGCAATTCAATCCCTGGCCTCCACTTTACACCTCCTTAGTTCATTTGTTAATGCTTTTTCCACTTTCTTTACATTCCTTTTGTTTTCATATGATCTATCACTCAGATAATTCTTGTACAAGTCCTTTCTCCTTTCTATTAAAGATAAAGCTTTTTCACTAATATTCTTAGCTACAGTCTTAACTTTCTTCCCTAATACACCTTCAGCAACTTCATAAATTATTTTTCTAAAATTATTCCAACCATCTTCCATAATGTCAAATTTTAAACTATTTAAGTTTAGAATTCAACTGTTCCTGGAAAGTTTCTCTCAAATTCTCATCCTGGAGTCTACCAACATCATAATTTCCCAGGAGGGAGTTATCCTTCCGAAATTTCAGCTGTAAAACAACCCTTGACACTACTAGATGGTGATCTTTACTTTTAACACCAATAACAGCACTCCTATATTCCCTAGTACCTTGTATTGATCCTGCCAGTCTTCGGTTTACTATAACATAATCAACAAGGTTTGCTCTCTTACCATCACGTGAAGACCATGTTAACTTATGAGCCATTTTATGACCAAACACTGTATTGGTTATAACTAGATTGTTGTACCTATAAAATTGCAAAAGTCTGTATCCATTATACCATCTATCCCTATCAAACAGTTCGTGGTAACGAACTGTAAGTAAGGAGCGACCCGGCTCAATGGTAACCGAAACTCTAGAAAACGGGTTTTTGATACCAATAGATATATCAAAAGAATCAGATTTCAATGCTGATTTCAAATATATAACTTTTATCAGGTTTAAAGCTACCTATCAAATGTTACGGGCCTGAGAATAATTTGGCTGATTTTCAAAAAAGGGGGAAAGACCCCATAAAAGTTATAGAACCTTGGTGAAAAGAACAACATTATAGTATGTGCATCAGAGAGCCCTTCTGTAGAGTTTTCAAGAATCTATATAAAAATATGTGGATTTTTGCATTTTTTGCCAGAAGAAAGATCACGGATACGTGTGTATTTGTTTGTTTGTTTTTTTGTTTTTTTTTCCCAGGGGTGATCGTATCGACCCAGTGGGCCTTGAATATTTTGAGAGGACTCATTGAAACGGAAATTAAAAGTTCTAGTGCCCTTTTCAAGTGACCAAAAAAAATGGAGGGCAACTAGGCCCCCTCCGACTCTCATTTATTTCCCAAAGTCAACCGATCAAAATTTTGAGATAGCCATTTTGTTCAGCATGGTCGAAAATATGATAAAAATGTCTTTTAGGATGACTTGATCCCCCAAAGTCCCCAGGGGGAGGGCTGAAAGTTATGAACTTTACTCAATGTTAACATATAGTATTGGTTATTGGTAAGTATACAGACTTTTTCAGAGGAGATTTTTTCTGGTAGATGGGGGAATGAGAGGGGCGGGGGCTATATGGAAGGATCTTTCCATGAAGGAAGTTTTCATGGGGGAAGGGACATTACTATGAAGGGGGCGCCGGATTTCCCAGCATTATTAAATAAAAAGATCAGGAATTAAATAAAAAAAAAAAACAAGTTTTTCAACTGATCAACTGATTGTGATTAAGAGGTCATTTTTAAAGAACTGGAAAACAAATTCGAACTATAGTTTAAAGATCAGGGTTTTGACTAGGGGGCGAACCCCCTAATATACGTGTTAAAAATTTATGAATATAGAAGTTCGTTACGTAAGTTAATTCTAAGTTACGTATATTTATTACTAATAAAAACGTTCGTAAATAAAATTTACGCAAATTTTAATATGCAATATATAATATGCAAATATAATATGCAAATTTTGTTTTAATTATTCATGTACGGTGAGCCAAAATCAAAACCTGCATTAATTCAAAAACGTTCAAAAATTAAATAAAAAAAACAAGTTTTTTTAACTGAAAGTAAGGAACGACGTTAAAACTTAAAACGAACAGAAATTATTCCGTATATGAAGGGGCTGTCCCCTCCTCAACGCCTCGCTCTTTACGCTAAAGTTTGACTTTCTCACAACTCTATTTTTTTAAACAATAAAAAAACTTTAGCGTAAAGAGCGAGGCGTTGAGGAGGGGACAGCCCCCTTCATATACGGAATAATTTCTGTTCGTTTTAAGTTTTAACGTCGTTCCTTACTTTCAGTTAAAAAAACTTGTTTTTTTTATTTAATTTCTACCTAGGACCCTGTCTTTTTGCTCCTGTAACTGTAAGTAATATTCATCTGAGTCGCTACTATCTCCGTCAGTCGGTTCTACAGGGGCATATACTACTTTAACTGATACCCTTAACTTTTTAGTCATGAAATGAGTAATTCGTATTCTATTGTTAATACCTTCCCAGCCTAAACAAGACTTAGCAGCTTCCTTATTCATCATGAGACCTACTCCCTGTCTATGTACCCCATCCTTCCTGCCTGAGTAAACAAATTCTATATAGCCTAATTTCATGCTTCCTACCCCTGGGATATGAGTTTCTGAAACTCCTAATAAGTCCAGTTTGAGTCATCTGAATTCGTCAGTCAAAATGTCGATACGATTGTCATTTTTTAACGTCGTAACATACCAAGTTCCGATTTTCATGCTCTTTAAATTATTGAAATTATTTTGGCCTCAGGAAAAGCAATGACACCGGATACCAGTGCAGGACGGGGATCACATATCTTCTCAAGTCTACACCGAAATGCTTAAGCCGGCTTGGAACGGGACAGCAAGAAATCCCTGGGACCTCCATGAATGGTGACTTTGTGCAATCCTGGGCCCATCTTGGTCACAACATGGTTTTCAGCACTTGGCGATGCTCTTCTATTAACAAGAGTCGAAATCCTGCATAGACAATCTCAGCCTATTACCTCCGGCTCATTATATATTAACGCCTACAAATATTATGCTACTACGGAGAGGCAGCCCATAGTAGATATTAGCTAGGCAGAGGTTTTTCAGCCCGAAGACGTCCATCAAAACATACCAAGCCTAGAAGAACTGTCCATTAATCAGAATCCCGTGCGAATGTTGTGTCGTTTACTAGGCTATAAATTCCTCGAGGGACACCACTCCTCAAGTGGGAATCGGTTAATCTTTAATCGGTTTCTCAATCAATCCAGAATGCCCCCCTCTGTGGAAATTATTTCCCGGAAATCAAAACACGTGTACAAAAGCCCTCGGATAATTCCCCCAAGACATCTTCACATGAAAAATTTGGCAAAGAGAATGTGAGATAATTCAAATGAATTTCCCATATTAAGTCTGTCAAATCCCCCAGTGTAATATTTCCCCTGTAAAATTCACTCCCCCGGGAATTTCCCTCCCCTAGTAACATTCTCCCTATAGAAATCCATCCCAAGCACAAACCCTACCACCACGGAAAATGTCTATACTTCCCAATAACAAATACTGTACGTAAATAATGGTCAAATTTCATAGCTTACAGGCCTTTGCCCACGGACTTTGGGGGGAGCAGTGGGAGGGAGGAGTCCAATTGCTTTCTAATCTTTTTGGTCATAAAAAGGGCGCTAGAACTTTTAACTTCCGTTCGAATGCTATTTCTCCCGATCTTCTATGACCATTATTTCAATACGATCACCCCCGAGGGGAAAAAAACTCGCATCCGGGAAGTTTCTTCTGGCAATTAAATAAACAAAGAAGTTTTTTAACTGAAATTAAGGAGCGACATTAAAACTTAAAACAAACAGAAATTATTCCGTATATGAAAGGGGCTGTCCTCTCCTCAACGCCTTGCTCTTTACGCCATAGTTTCTTATTGTTTTAAAAAGTAGAGTTGGGAGAAAGAGTCAAACTTCAGCGTAAAGAGTGGGGCGCTGAGGAGGGGACAGCTCCTTTCACATGCGGAAAATTTTTTGTTTGTTCTAAGTTTTAATGTCGCTCCTTACTTTCAGTTTAAAAAAAACTTGTTTTTTTTTTATTTAATTTCTGAACGTTTTTGAATTAATGCAGGTTTTGAAGATTGCTCACCGTACATGAATAATTAAAGCGAAATTTGCATATTAATTTTACTTTTTTTAACTGATAATAACCATACCATACCAATAACCACAAGTTAGATTTTTGTTCCAGTTATTTAAGAATGACTCCTGAATCACAAAGGTTGTTTAATTATAATAATAATTAATAAAAACCACGCAGATATGAGCAATAGGTTTAAATGAGCCTTCATGGGATATGCTTTAAAAAATGAGTTTATCAAACTTGCAAAAATAGTGAATTATCTGAAAGTAATCATAAGAAGGGACAAATCATGATTGAAAAAAAAATCCAAGCAGGAATCGAGCGCATGATGATCGAATTTGATGTCCAGTGCTGTGCTAACAGACCCACTCCTCTAATAATCTAATTTAATATATTGGTGTTTGTAGGACTTTAATTCCGTAACTTATTAAGGGGGGATAGAGGAGGAACATGCGGGAGGTGTTCTTGCAAACGTCCAGTTAAGGGTTTAGGACCATAATTATTACGATGATACCGTTTTACGTTTCCAAGATTTTCAACTTAAGAAGTGGCACCAAAAGTGTTGTTTCCAGTGCTATATCTCCCTTAAGAATGGTAGAATAGCTAAAAAGCACGTATATGGGAGTAATAGTTTTCAAATGAGCTATTAAACATGACTCTAAAAAGTTATGGTAGCCCACTAGCCCCAGTTTTTCCACTTGAGACATGGCACCACAAGTGTCGCTTCTAATGCCATTTGAAACTTGAAGATGGTGGAATTTATAGAAAGAACTTAGATATGAGCAAAAGTTTCTTATATGAGCTATTAAAAATCTATCTACGATGTTCTGGCAGACCGCTAGCCCCACCCCTTGAGGAATGGCATAAAAATTGCCGTTTTTCGTGCCATATGGCACTTGCAAATGGCGGAATTTATATAAACCATGTGAGTGAGGTAGCTAGTTCTTTATTTAACAATAAAAATCATAAACAAAAAACTGCTTCAACAAAATGTCCCCTATAAGATTCCACAGCCGGGAAAGAACAGGGGAGAAAAAAAATACCAACACAAAAAAATATATAAACAAAATTAAAAAAAAAATGTACATATAAGAAACAGCTTTTGAATGAGCCCTTTAAATATCTCTCTATGATGTTCTAGTAACCCGATAGGCCTGGAAAAAAGAAGAAGAAAAAAGACCGTTTTAACGCTTTTTAACTTTTAGTTACTATGGGCAGTTACCTGGAAAAATGTGTCTACGATATTCCGGTAGCTTGTTAGCGCCGCCCCTTGAGAAATGGCTAAAAAATTGCCATTTTAGTGCCATATGGCGCTTGCAGATGGCGGAATTTATAAAAAGCACGTAGATATAAGAAATAGCTTTTGAGTGAGCCATTAAAAATCCCTCTGATTTCTGGTAGCCCGCTAGGCCTGCTGAAAAAAAAGAAGAAAAAAAAGGGACCAATGCAAAAAGTGATGCTACCAATGCAAAAGTGATTTTCCTTGTTGTTCAAGGAAGGGGACTGTAATTTCCCTGAACAAGGTTTTCAACCATGCTGATTACAATGATACACTTTTCATTTTGATCTGACGTCATTTTTGAGGGGTTTCAGGCTTTGTTTCGAAATCACCATAATTTTCTTTTCGCAATTAACTTTCACTTTTAAGACGAACCGAAATAATAGTTACCATTCCTGAGTCAGTGGCAGATGGCATTTTTCTTCATTAGGCAGTTTTTTTTTTCAAAACGCGTTTTTTAACTTTTGCTTAATATGGGCTGTTGTTCGCTCTTTACTAGATTGCAGCTACCGCTGCAACCATGAAAATAGCCAACATTATTGAGGATCTGAAGATTTTTTCTTGAGATTTTTTCAGATATTTTAAAGTTAATTCTTTATGGCTGAATCTTTTCAATATTATGAATTCCGGTTTCAGTCATTTCCACTCATGGAAGCATTCCTAGATTGAGTATCCCTTTGATTATCTTTGCATACCCTAGCATACCCAGGTTGTAAAATGAAAATACTGGATAGGCTTTTTCGAAAGATTATCTTGTGTCTGTTTCTACAGGCTGTCAAACCAGGCAGTTACAAATGATGTAGTTCAATGGGTTGAGGTGGAGTTCAATGACCATCAAGAATGGATTTTTAAAGTACGAACCTTTACGGGGGTTCTGAATAAGAAACACCTGTTTTAGGTGCGATTCTATCTTCTGTTAATTTCCTTGTTTTTTATGGTCTTGCAAAAAAAAATAGTTAGCAGGGAAATTAAAGTTAAGATTGACGATTTTCTTTAATGTCTTTTTATTTTGGGTCAATCTTTGTCTCTAGTTTCCTTGAATTCTCTGCAGTTGTTAAATATTTTTGTTGTTTATTGTTTTTTAGCCAGGTCTGCGATCAAAATCTGCGATTTCCTTTATTTATTTATTTTGTGTCAGTTTTTGTCCTTAATTTCCTTCAAATGTCTTTAATATAATGTACCCTTTCGTCTTAATTTCCATTTATTTTTGTTTGTCATCTCAACTCACATTAAAATTTTCGAAAAAATGATGCAATTTAGAAGAGTTTGAGGAAAAACAACCCTTTTGAAGCAAATGATAAGAATTTATCCGCTTTGTGTAATGTTATCTCAAGATTTGACGTTTCTGGGCCATTTCTTCACTAGCGCGTAAAGATGTTCAAAAAACATTGAGGTCCTAACGTCTAGTATCCTAGCATAAAACATCCAGAGGAAAACGACACATACAAGTAAACTCACATGGATTCCTTATTTTACTAATAAAATGTTTCGAATCTTATAATCAATTAGGAAGCTACTACTACTACTACTACAATACTACTACTTCTAACAACTAAATTACTAAAAATTCATTGCAGCACCAAGCCATTTGAGACCAACACAGTTGTGCTCACCCATCCTCCACCCCAATCTATTCAAAGCTTCACTCTCTACACCCTTTCATGGAGTTTCAATTTCCACTGGATCCTTTCTAATGACCTCTGTCCACCCCATTCGGAGATGACCTGCTTTTCGTTCAGCCACAGCTGGATAACAAAAATGCCAGGTCTGTTGCTATAATTATCTTATTTCGATTCTATACTTCTATGGTAACACAATTAATATTTACAAATAAATTATAGTGTCATTAAGCAAATACAAGTAAACTATAGAGCTTGGAAAACTAAATTTTTTGTTTATATAAAAGCCTCTCAGCTTCTTCTGGCAAAAATATTGGAGCCATGATTTGACATTTTGCTCGTTGACAAATATGTGTAATTGCTTTTTTGTACATCCAAAAATTATGGTATTATGTTTTAGTATCCTTTGAGGAGAAAAGAGATTTTGGGTCTGCTCCGCCTCCCTTCTACGGCCACTTCTACACTGAATATGTGGTGGTGCTGTAGCGGTTGTCTGTAGTAGATTTTTTATAGTGGAGCATTAAATAACGGGCTACTTTTCAAACGTATTTTTCCGTTAGTAAAACTGGAAATATCCCAGATCGCCAACACAAGAATTGAGACTTGTCATTCTAGTTCTACTGAATACATGGAATTTAACTATAGTTTGATTATGCCATGTGAGCAGTAGCAGCTAAAATTTTAGTAAAAAATGTAGCATAAAATGCCAGAATAACTAGAAATGTTTCCCTTCTTATCATGATGCTTTGATTTCAAATAATGTAGAGTTGGATTTTTATTTCAATAAGTGTGTTGTATTGCAATGTTTTTGCTCTCAAATTGGCGAAGGAACTTGGAGTATCAACGAAATTATTGCACTGAAAAAAAAATGCTATGATACCCCATTATATTCCATGAGATAGGCCTGCAAAAAAAAGGGTTATTTGGATGTAGGCCCATTTTTACCACTTTTTGTCTTACGGGAGGGGGGGGGATCTCAAATAATGAACTGAATTTATACGTAATCAAATTCACGTTTTTCACGAGGAGTTCTTTGGAGAAATCTTAAATAAGGGATTGTCCCTCCATTTCCCCTTCAGTGCTTATCCACATAAAAATATGAATGTAATTTATCATTTCGCACTTAGAATTTTTTGCAATAAGCGGGATTCCAAAGCATCCACATGATAGTTTTTTTCCAAAATACTCCTGAAAATTAATGGAGGCTAGTTGGTAAATTCATTCCATATTTACCTGAAAGACCTCTCGCTAGAAGTTGGAGAATTTTTGCATTTCCAATGATTGTGAAAAGGAAAATAATAGAAGGGCAATTTTTAAATATGATACCCTAAAGAAAGTTCACTAGAAAAATAATCAACACACTACGTTAGTTTAGGTATAGATAATTTATTTATTCGTATATAATCTCGCCATAGTATATTTTTGTCCGTTTCCAACTTGAATTTTACCACTTACATTGCGAAAAATTTGAAAATCCACTGTGAAACGTTCCTGGCAACTCGCGACAGTAAACGTCGGTGGTAACAACTATTGAAGGCAAAGGGACATTGTCTCAAAGGTTTTGTCTGTTTCCCTCCCCCTAGATTTTGAAAAATAACCTTTTTTGATATTTACATTGAAAAATGTTTTTTTTTTTGTGCTTCCATGGGAAGAATTGAAAAACAACAAAATTATCATCCTCTGGATTTTGAAAATACATTTTTGTCTCCCCCCCCCCTCGCTCCTAGTTTCTGTGAATTAACGCCACCGCTAAACATATTTATTTATAAGTAATGAAAGTTGATCAGTTGTTTGAGAGTGTGTCGAGTTAAATTTAATCAAGTTCAAACTTGATAGAGCTAAAAATTTTAATATTAACTGAAATGTTCCAGATAACGAGCAATAGAATAAACATATTTTTTAATACCTCAGCAGAGTTAGGCAGTTGCTTGGGAGTAGCTTCGACTTATTTATGGAGAGAAATATTAGCGTTCAAAAAAAAAAGCGTTACCTTTTTTTGGAAAAAATGAATTGCCAGTTACCCCTCCCTCCCCTCCGATATTTAGAAAACATAGTTTTTCGGTATCATTATTTTAAAAAAGAACACAAATACCCTCCCCTAGACTTTAAAAAAACACCTTTTTGTAACTTCAATAAAAATATCGAAAGAATCCTAGCTCTCTTGCGTTTTCTTGAATTAGCGCTACTGGTCAAGTAAGAAACCAAGATTTTTTTCCAGGGCCAAGGCCACGGATAAGCCTCCTTTTCAACCCAGTTTTTAAAGAAATTCTTCTGCTTTCCAAATTTTTTTGGTGAATTCAAATTTGTAGGGAATGGTGACTAACCCCCTAAGAAAGCACTTTTGAAGAACTTCAGAATATCAGTGTTTCCAAAATTATTAGGATTCATTATTCTTTATTCTGTAGGCTACTTAGTGTTCCAAGCTTTACACTTTCAAAGATTCCTTAAGATGGTGTCCTAGAACGAATTGTAAAGGAGATTCCTATACCCTTAGTGCATGCAGCCCCTAGCCCCTAATGCATAGCCTAATGCATAGGCTTAATGCACAGCTCCTAGTGCATATTTTAATAGTCTTTTCTAAACCGTGTATTTTTGAAAGCGCTAAACTATTGCATAATTTTTTGCCATTTTTAAGGTATTCAACATTTTCAAGTTCAAGCCCAAGTTAGAAATAAAAGGTAATTGGATCTTGGTTTTTGTTATAAATTAATTTTTAAAAAATGTTTTTCCGAGGGAAGTAAAGAGCGAAGCTGAAACTTAAAACGGACAAAATTATTATTTCACAGCCTATTGAATATATATTAATAAAAATAGTACAAATAAACGAACTAATTATGCTTTACTACTCTTTTATGCTTATACAAAACTAGTGATTTACTGAAAACACAAAATAATATAGTAGCTTTTGTACAGTAAAAGCAAACCAATTAAGGACAGTTTTTACAGAACTAAAGTATTATAAACTCCTTTTAGGATCAATCCCTTTTAAGATAAAGCAACAATTCATTTTGGGATTTTCTTTATTTTTTTTTACGTTTAATTTGGTATCACTTCTCTACAATGGCTCAGTTCAATGACTAGCTCTTGTCTTGGTTCTTAAAAGGACATGTCATGATTAGTTTGTACACAAGTTCGAAGCAAGGCCGTCTTGATAGTATCAGGACTGTAGACTAGCTTTAGAATTTGTATCATAGTTTGAAATTCACTCTTGTATAGAGAGAAATAATCGGATTTCCAGAGTTCATATTATAAATTCTATTAAAGTCAATTCATATTATAGTTCATATTATAAGTTTAAAAAAACAGGATTATTGATTTAACAGTCAAAAGTGAGTGTGTACCCTGACAACACTAAACGAATCTATTAAGCTTTAAAGCTATATAGTCTTACACCATCTTTGACATTAGTAACTTTCAGTATACAATTAAAATTATCTTAAAAACATAAGCGTAAAACTAAATATTTTTAATAACTGCGAAGTAATTGAACAGCATACAGAAATATTGGATTGATTTATCAAGCATCATTTTGCTCTCACCAGCTATAATACCACTAGTGGGTAATATACAGTGCCATTTTTTTGTGCTATTTGGCACTTACGGATGGCAAAACTGATTAAAATCACGTAGATATGAGCAATAGCTTTCTAATCAACCATTAAACATCTCTCTAAGAAGTTCTGGCAGCCCACTAGCTTATAGCTTTTCCACTTAAGACATGGCATCAATAGTGCCATTTTTAGTGCCTTATGGCAGTTACAAGTGGTGGAATTCATAAATAAAACGTAAATATGAGAAATAGCTTTAATGTGAGCTATTAAACATCTGTATACGATGTTTTGAGTAGCCCGCTAGCCCCACCCCCTTGAGAAATGACACATAATGTGCCATTTTTATGGCACGTAATGTGCCATTTTTATGGCACTTGCAGATCACGGAATTTATAAAAAAAAACACTCAGATGTGAGAAAAATGTTTCTAATGAGCTATTAAGCATCTCTCTATGATGTTCTGGTAAACCGCTAGCCCTGGAAAAAAGGAGAAAAAAGGGAGACCTATCAGCTAAAGATGCAAAAAAGCGATTTTCTTTGTTCTTCAAGGAGGGGGAATATAATTTCCCTGTATGATGTTATTGATCATACTAATTCCAATGGTGTACTTTTCATTTTAATCCGACGCCATTTTCTAGGGGTTTCAGGCTCTTTCGTAATCACCATAAATTTCTTTTCGCAATTAACTTTTACTTCTAAGATTAACCGAAACAGTAGTTATCATTCCTGATTTAGTGTCAGATGGCAATTGTTTCTCACTAGACAGTTTTTTTGAAAACACGTTTTTCAACTTTTGATTACTATTGGCGGTGGCTGCCACTGCAACCTCTTTACTAGGTTGCAGCTGCCGCTGCAACCATGATTCAAAGTTTTGTCATGCCAATTTAATGTGTGCTAAATATCGCTACAAATCCCACCAAACAAGGAAGCTTTAAATGTGACTATAGTTCAGTCCTTCAAGGTAAATAGTTTTGACTCGGGTTAATGGCCTTCAAGAGGGGGTTTTAAACCCTGTAAATGTCGTCTTTTCTCGGGTTGTCTAAAAATAGGAAACACCTGTTAAGGGGTGAAATCTTATCATTTTGAAAGGTAACCTCGTAAGTGCCTTAGCCAAAATAAAATGATAGTACGGGTAATTAGATCCCTGGCGCCAAAGCCTGTGAAATGCTTTAAAATTATGACTGGTAAGTCATGGTTGCCTTTTCATGGTGACTTTACAAGTTTGTTCGAGGGAGAAAACTTCTGGTTAATATGGAGCAGTTAATATAATTGACCTACAAATAAAGTGAACATACAACTCGATGCCGTTTTTTATGCTCTTTCTGAATATAATTAAATAAAAAAAAAAGTTTTTAAACTGAAAGTAAGGAGCAACATTAAAACTTGAAACGAACAGAAATTATCAAGGAGGCACACTTGTGCCTCTTTAAAGAGGCGACCCACCACAATGTTAAGTGATTTCCGGTCTTAGAGGTCGCAGAGAGACGGCGGTGATCGCATTTTGTAGCCCAAGCTCAAACTAAGAAACGTGCAAAATTTCATCCTCCTCCGACTTTATCTTCATGGGGTAAACTGGGCCGGAAGTTTCGACCCTCCCACCACATCCCCCCTTTAACGTTGTCCGATCAGGCTGAAATTTAGAGGTTAAGCTTTCCTAGGGCCTGGGAGCTTATCCTCGAAATTTCAGCACAATCCGATCACCCCTTCTCTGTTTTCCAAAAAACAGATATAGCCGCTTAATGTTCATTTCTCTTTTTTTTTTATTAGCCACGCCTACAGGCAATAGTTGTCACCGGATCTGGGTGAATGAGGAATCATTCAAAGCGAAATTTAACCTGTTATGGCCTTTGGATATTTTCAGACCAAAAAAATTATCCCCCGAATTTATATTTACGAAAAACCTCGTTTTCCTATAAGAGCCCATGTTAAATTTTCCCACCACAGCCCCCCCTTTAACGTTGTTCGATCGAGCTGAAATTTATAGGATAAGCTGTCCTGGGGCCTGGGAGCTTATCCTCGAAATTTCAGCTCAATCCGATCACTCCTTCCACTCTGTTTTCACTCTGTTTTCCAAAAAACAAATATCAAGTTTTGTGGGGATTTCCTTGCGTCAAAAATAGATTCCATAGGCTAAAAATAATATAACAATTGCCTCTGTGGAACAGTGGTCGCTACTCCTGACTGTCAGGCGGAAGACCCGGGTTCGATTCCCTGTCAGAGGAAATTTTTTATATATTGAATTTAAAGTTTAAAAAAGAAACTCAGTTTCTTTTTTAAATCCAATCTATTAAATCCTTCGGCTCAACAGGCGTCTCCAGAAGAATATCACAGTCGGCCTTCACTTTGCAGGTAAGTCTCCACTGCTTTGATAACATGCCGTATACCCGCATGCTCGAAGACAAGTTGAAAAAAGAAAATCTTAGTGTGCATTTGATTTGAGTGTTCAGGAATTAAAAGCCTTAACAGAAGAATCTTGAAGCGAGGGGGGTTTGGGGGCGGCAGCCCCCCAGCTTTAACTCCTGACACGATCAGCTAACAGTAAGTCAAGCAATAATAACTAATAAACTGTACAAAAATGTACAGAAATTATTTGAAAAAAACTACGTTTTCTAAAGATTTAAAGAGGCTGAGTCACAAGTTCAAATCTTAAAACGTACAGGGATTAGGAGGTACAGTTGGGGGGGCTGCCGCCCCCCAAACCCCCCGCTTTCGCAGCCTTTAAATAAAAAAAATAAGTTTTTTAAACTGACAGTAAGGAGCGACATTAAAACTTAAAACGAACAGAAATTATTCCGTATATGAAAGGGGCTGTGCCCTCCTCAACGCCTTGCTCTTTACGCTAAAGTTTTTTATTGTTTAAAAAAAAGAGTTGTGAGAAAGTCAAACTTTAGCGTAAAGAGCGAGGCGTTGAGGAGGGGACAGCCCCTTTCATATACGGAATAATTTCTGTTCGTTTTAAGTTTTAATGTCGCTCCTTACTGGCAGTTTAAAAAAAAAAAATTATTTAAAGGCTGCGAAAGTGGGAGGTTTGGGGGGCGGGTGCCCCCCAACTGTACTTCCTAATCCCTGTACGTTTTAAGATTCGAACTTGTGACTCAGCCTCTTTAAATCTTTAGAAAACGTAGTTTTTTTTCAAATAATTTCGTATATGAAAGGGGCTGTCCCCTCCTCAATGCCTCGCTCTTTACGCTCAAGTTGTTTATTGTTTTAAAAAATAAAGTTGTGAGACAGAGTCAAACTTTAGCGTAAAGAGCAGGGTGTCGAGGCGGGGACAGCCCCTGTCATATACAAAATACTTTCTGTTCGTTTTAAGTTTAAATATCGCTCCTTACTTTCAATTTAAAAAACTAGTTTTTTTTATTTAATTTCTGATCGTTTTTTAGTTAATGCAGCTTTTATTTTTGCTCGCCGTCATTGAATAAGTAAACAAAATTTCCATAAAAATTTTACTTTTCTTTTGCTAAATGGCTGTCTCTAAATTTGGTTCTGACGTAATTTACGAATTAACTTACGTAACGATCTTCTATATTCGTATATTTTTCTTCTGGCAAAAAATACAAAGTTGCAGATTTTTGCAGAATGAGCTTGAAACCTATGTTATAGGGTTTTCTGATACGCTGAATCTGACGGTGTGATTTTTATTAAAATTCTTTCAGTTTTAGGGGATGTTTCCCCCCTCTTTAAAAAATCAGGTAAATTTTCTCAGGCTCGTAGCCTTTGATGAGTAGGCTAATATTAAAATTAATAAAATTAATATCTTTATGATCAGCAGTAGACGCTCATTATTTTGATAAACTTATTGAAATCAAATTTCCGTTTTTAAAATTTTAGACTTATATTGAGCCGGTTCGCTTTTTTTTTTTTATTGTTTTTTTTTTTTATTACGTACATTTGGGGGTTCTCCCCTTAGTCAATGACACGCTCTTTACGTTAAAAGTTTAAAAAAAAATTTAATTCACAAACCCCTGAATTACAAAGACCGTTTAATTAGAATAGATAGCTCTTTTGAAAGTACTAAAAAAACTGTAGCGTAAAGAGCGAGGTATTGACTTGGGGGAGAACCCCCTCATATACGTAATAATTTCTGTTCATTTTAAGTTATAATGTTGCTCTTTACTTTCAGTTGAAAAAACTTGTTTTTTTTAATTTAATTTCTGATCGTTTTTTAAATAAAGCTTGGAAATACGGCGCCCCCTTCATAGAAATGTCCCTTACCCCAAAGAAACATCCTCCACGGACAGATTCTCCCGAGTAAACCCCTCCTCCAGCCCCCCCCCCCCATCAGAAAAAAATTCTTCCTGAAAATGTCTGTATGCTTCCCAATAACCAATACAATATGTTAGCAATGAGCAAAGTTCACGACTTGCAGCCCTTCCCCCGGGAACTGTGAGGGATAATTCGTCGTAAGAGACATATTTATTAGATTTTTGACTATGCTGAGCAAAACGGCTATCTAAAAATTTTAATTGGGTGACTTTGAGAAAAAAATGAGCGTGGGAGGGGGCCCAGTTGTCCTCCATTTTTTTGGTCACTTAAAAAGGGCACTAGAACTTTTAATTTCCGTTCCAATGAGCCCTCTTACGATATTCTAGGACCACTAGGTCAATACGATTACCCCTGGGGAGAAAAAACAAACAAATAAACACGCACCCGTGACCTTTCTTCTGGCAAAAAAGGAAAATTCCATATTTTTGCAGATAGAAGCTTGAAACCTCTACAGTAGGATTCTCTGATACGCTGAATATGATGGTGTGAATTTCATTAAGGTTCTATAATTTTTATAGGGTCTTTCCCCCTTTTTTCGAAAATCAGCCAAATTTTCTCAGGCGCGTAACCTTTGATGGGTAAGACTAAACTTAATGAAAGTTATATACGTATTTGAAATCAGAATAAAAATTTGATTCTTTTGATATATCTATTGGTACCAAAATTCCGTTTTTTAGAGTTTCGGTTACCATTGAGCCGGGTCGCTCCTTACTTACAATTCGTTACCACGAACTGTTTGATAATCACTTTTCTTGCCAATTCAATTTTAAGCCCCTTTAGGACCCTTAAAAATAGTAATTTCAATCTATATTTTGGATATAAAATGGGTGAAAACATTTGTTTCAAACTTACTATATGATTATAAATCCATTTTTTTAAGTTGTAAAATTCACAGACATCGATGTGTCAAGATTTAGTCGAATAAGATAAAAATCAGAACAATTCCGCCGTGTTTTCTTCATTCTGTTAGGCCGCTTAAAAACTGCCGTTTCACCTATATATCGTAGGTAATTATTGTTTTAAAAAATGGAGTTGTGAGAAATAGTCTGACTTTAGCGTAAAGAGCGAGGCGTTGAGGAGGGGACACCCCCTTTCATATACGGAATAATTTCTGTTCGTTTTAAGTTTTAATCTTGCTCCTTACTTTCAGTTAAAAAAAAAAAAAATTTAATTAATTTTTAAACGTTTTTGAATTAATGGAGGTTTTGATTTTGGCTCACCGTACATGAATAATTGAAACAAAATTTGCATATTAATTTTACTTTTATTTGGCTAAATGGCTTTCTCGAAAGTTGTTTAATTTTATTTACGAACATTTTTATTAGTAATAAATATACGTTACTTACGAATTAACTTACGTAACGAACTTCTATTCCCATATATTTTTAATACGTATATTAGGGGGTTCGCCCCCTTAGTCATTACCTCGCTCTTTTTAGCTAGAGTTCGAATTTTGTTCCAATTCTTTAAAAATGACCCTTAATCACAAAGGCCGTTAATTAGAATAAATAGCTCTTATGAAAGTACTAAAAAATCTATGGCTTAAAGAGCGAGGTATTGACTAGGGGGGGGGCAAACCCAATCATATACTTAATAATTTCTGTTCGTTTTAAGTTTTGATGTTTTAAGTTGGGAAATCCGGCACCCCCTTCCTAGCAATGTCCCGTCCCCCATGAAAACTTCCTTCATGGAAAGATCCTCCCACATAACCCCCACCCCCTCCCCCCACTACCACAAAAAATTCCTCCATGAAAACGTCTGTATACTTCCCAAAAACCAATACTATATGTTAACATTGGGTAAAGTTCATAACTTTCAGCCCTCCCCCCGGAGAATTTGGGGGATTAAGTTATCCTAAAAGACATATTTATTATATTTTTGACCATGCTAAACAAAATGGTTATCTCAAAATTTTGATCGGGTGACTTTGGGAAAAAAATGAGCATGGGATTGGGCCTAGTTGCCCTCCATTTTTTTGGTCACTTAAAAAGGGTACTAGAACTTGTAATTTCCGTTTGAATGAGCCCTCACGATATTCTAGGACTACTGGGTCGATACGATCACCCCTGGAGAAAAAAAAATAAACAAAAAACAAATAAACACGCATCCGTGATCTTTCTTCTGGCAAAAAAAATACAAAATTCCACATTTTTGCAGATAGGAGCTTGAAACCTCTACAATAGGGTTCTCTGATACGCTGGATCTAATAGTGTGATTTTCATTAAGGTTCTATAGCTTTTAGGGGGTCCACCCCCTTTTTTTCGAAGATCAGTTACTAGAGTTTCGGTTCCTATTGAGCCGGGTCGCTCCTTACTTACAGTTCGTTACCACGAACTGTTTGATAAGGGTTTAGAACCACACTCGTATTATTCCTGTTCGTTTTGAGTTTGAGTCTGTTATTTATTTTAATTTCTGTTACTTTTGGGTTTCATTTATTTATTGTTGCTGATTTGTGTTAGTTGTATGCTTGGTAGATTATTTGATTCTATTTTTGTTCATTATTGGTTTAATGGAGTTCTTTACTTTTTTTGAAAAACCTATTTTGTGGAAAAAGTTTTTTTTTAATTAGTTTCTGTTCGTTTTATAATGACTTAGTTTTTTTTTTCAGGGAAAAAGACTTAGCCTAGATGTTAATTAGAAGTGTTTGGGGAAATGGTGGGCGTGAGGGGGGCATTTGCCCTCTGATCACTTTCGATTAATAAAAAAGACGCTAGTCCTCTCAATTTTCAATCGAACGAGCCCTTTTTGTAGCTTCTACGACAAACCTTTCTATAAAAACCTTGTATGCCCCAAGGACATAACCTACGATCCTTGTCCTGAGGGCTATGGGAGAAGGGTTATCATCCTAAAAGATATAATTTCCGGACCTTTCAACTACGTTGAACAAAATGGCCATATCAAAATGTTGATCGGGAATTTTGGGGAAATGATGGGCGTGGGGGGGGGGAGATTCTCCCTTCGATTACTTTCACTGTAAAAAAGGGCTAATTTCCAATTGAATAAGCTCTTTTTTGAAGTTTTTACGACAACACTTTCTATTAAAACATTATTTACCCCCAGGACATAACTTACAACTTTTGCCCTGAGGGCTGTGAGGGGGTTGTCATACTTAAAGAAAGAATTTCCAGACCCTTCAACTACGTTCAACAAAATGGCTATATCAAAATGTGGATCGAAAGTGTTTGAGGAAATGATGGGCGTTGAAGGCGTTCGTCCTCCTATCGCTTTTGACTATTAATAAGGGCACTAGCCCTCTGAATTCCCAATTAGATGAGCCCTTTACTCGGGGAAATGGTGGGCGTGAGAGGGGTTTTAGTTGCCCTCCAATCACTTTCGACTATTAAAAAGGGCACTAGCCCTTTCAATTTCCAATCGAATGAGCCCTTTTTGAAGTTTCTACGACGACGCTTTCTATAAAAAAACAACTTATATGCCCCCAGGGTATAACTTACAACCCTTGCACTGACGGGTGTGGGGGGGCGTGTCATCCTCAAAGACCTAATTTCCAGATCTTTCAATTACGTTGAACAATATTGATATCTCAAATTAGATTGTATGTGTTTGGGGAAGTGGTGGGCGGGAGAGGGGGGTTAGTTGCCCTCCTATCACTTTCAACTATTAAAAAGGCCACTAGCCCTTTCAATCTCAAAGCGAATGAACCCTTTTTGAAGTTTTTACAACAAGGCTTTCTATAAAAAATATTATATGCCCCCAGGGCATAACTTACAAGTCTTACTCTGAGGGCTGTGGGGGGGGGGGGTGTCATCCTCATTGACCTCAATTTCTGGGACTTTCAACTATGTTGAATAAAATGGCTATCTCAAAATTTTGATTAGATGTGATTAGGGAAATGGTGGGCGTGAGAGGGGCGTTAATTGCCCTCCAATCACTTTCTACTATGAAAAAGGGCAATAACCCTTTTAATTTCCAATCGAATGAGCCCTTTTTGAAGCTTCTACGACAACCCTTTCTATAAAAACCTTATATCCCCCAGGGCATAACTTACAACACTTGCCCTGAGGGTTGCCGGGGGGGGGTGGGGTTGTCGTTCTCAAAGACCTAAATTTCAGAACTTTCAATTACGTTGAACAAAATTGATATCTCAAAATTTTGATTGCATGTGTTTGGGGAAGTGGTGGGCGTGAGAAGGGGGCTAGTTGCCCTCCAATCACTTTCAACTATTAAAAAGGGCACTATTCCTTTCAATTTTCAATCGAATGAGCCCTTTTTGAAGTTTTTACGACAACACTTACTATAAAAACCTTATATGCCCCCAGGGCATAATTTACAACCCTTGTCCTGAGGGCTATGGAGGGGGGGGGGGTTGTCATCCTCAAACACCTAATTTCCAGAACTTTCAACTATGTTGAACAAAATGTCAATATCAAAATTTTGATTGGGTGTCTTTGGGGAAAAGGTGGGCGAGAGAGGGGGTTTAGTTGCCCTCCAATTACTTTTGACTATTGCGCTGCCTATGCTTTTAAGCCAATAAAGAGAGCGAAATGATTTTCCTTCTGTCCAGTCCTTCTCACTTTATTCTTTCCCATGAAGTTCTAGTTTCTTTGCGTTTCATCACCTATGGGAAATCAGAAAAATGATTCAATAATGGGTATTAGCAGTCTCTAGAACGTCTATCGACTCCAGATCATAATATACTCGGAGGACTTACTGATTGAAAATCAGTGAAGGGGTGTCAATTAGTCAGAAGCTGTGCTCCGTATGATATACCAACTTTATGTGGCTGTTTTTTGGTCCATGGACCTGTAACGCAGAGTAGGCTGGTTTTTCATTGCGAATTATCAGTGCTGTTAAGTCTTACTTTATGAGGGCTTTTCCCTAAATTTTAAATGGAACATGGCTGCTTTTCTATTCAAGATAAGACAGATTAGCTCTTCGATTAAACTGAACTTCGATTGAACTCTTCTTTCTTTTTTGCTGCCCATTACAATTGAACTGAACCATATGTTTCATAAGTTCATACATTCTCAACACGATTCCTTCCAAAAATCATAAATTTTTTATTTTGCAGTTTCTATTGAAAGATTCTTTCTTATTTTCTTAACTTTCTCGAAAGTCTGCTTTGCCATCGTATTCTACGATGCATACAACAGATGTTTCAAATTTCCAAATCTTGTTTGATGAACTCGTCTATTTTGACAGAACTTTGTTTGCTTGAGGGGTATCCCACTTTTCATCACCTGATGTACATCTCGGAATAGCAAGTGTGCTGCGAAATTTCACCATGCGTGGCACAGTTCCGTTACGCTCGCCACCGTCCCCACAACGCTTGGTAAAGTTTTACCACTCTTGGCACGCTATCGCCTCAATGCGCCACCAGGTGTACGTGATTTCTGGAAGGCGGCGGCCCTGCGGAGATTACTTAAAGAAAACAAAATGAACTCTGCTCATTGCTTCTTAGTTAAAGCCTTTTGTTGTTTCTTAACAATTCTACTTAAAGAATACCTTTCGTTTGTCGTGCATAACTTAATGCATGATTTGCATATATGTAAAACGTATAAAAAATCAAACACAATTATTAAACATGTGGTGGGCTTCAGTTCGGGGGCCCTGCCATACAGTATAGTTCTCAGTTTATATGCTATATATATATATATATATATATATATATATATATATATATATATATATATATATATATATATATATATATATATATATATATATATATATATATATATATATATATATATATATATATATATATATACATAATTTTGATAAAACATCTTGTAAAAATGAACAAATGTGCTTACAGACAAGAATTGTGCGTACAGATGCTTAAATAGTTAAAAACGTGGAATAATTGGCTTTAATTTGATAAAGATATGGCTTCCTTGTGATTTAGCCAAGATATAAGGTAATTTTGGTAAAAAAAAATGTCAATTTTCTAAACTGTTTACTAAGCTTATAGACTCCTAATTTCATTGTTAATTGTGTTATAGTATGTTGCTTTGCATATGATATTATTTTTAGACTTTTTATTTCAGTGAATTATATTAATCGATTTCCTTTTTTTTTTATGTCGAAAACATAACCTCTACAAATTCATACGGTTTGCTTTCGTGATTTCAAACAGTTCGTGGTAACGAGCTGGAAGTAAGGAGCGACCCGGCTCAATAGTAACCGAAACTCTAAAAAAACGGAATTCTGATACCAGCAGATATATCAAAAGAATCGCTTTTTATGCTGATTTCAAATATATAAATTTCATTAAGTTTAGTTTTACCATTAAAGGTTACGAACCTGAGAAAATTTCCCTCATTTTCGAAAACGGGGGAAACACCCCCTAAAAGTCAAGTGATCCTAATGAAAATCACACCATCAGATTCAGCATATCAAAGAACTCTATTTCAGATGTTTCAAGCTTCTATCTGCAAAAATGTGGAATTTTGTATTTTTTTTGCTAGAAGAAAGATCACGGATGCGTGTTAATTTGTTTTCTTTTTTTTGTTATTTTCCCCAGGGGTGATCCTATCGACCCAGTGGTCCTAGAATATCAGGAGAGGGCTCATTCGAACGGAAATTAACAGTTCTAGTGCCCTTTTCAAGTGAACCAAAAAATTGGAGGGCAGCTAGGCCCTCTCCCCCGCCCATGTTTTTTTTTCCAAAATCGTCCGATTAAAACTTTTAGATAGCCATTTTGTTCATCAAGGTTGAAAGGCCCAATAACTATGCCTTCATGTATAACATGACCCCCTACATCCCTAGGGGAAAGGTCTAAGTTATAAATTTGCCCATTGTTTGCGTATAGTATTTGTTATTGGGATGTATGCATACAGTTTTGGGTGTGGGGGGGGGGCAAATTTCCTGCTGGGAGTTTTTCCATTGGGGAATTTTCCATTGGGAGGGAAGTTTCCAGGGTATAAACTTGTCAGGGGATATTATACACTGGGGGATTTGCCAGAATTCTTATACAAAATTCTTTTATATGTCTTGCTTTCTCTTTTCCATCTCAATTTTACGCATGGAGTTTGTTAAGAGTAATTGTCCAGGGGAGATTTGCACCGGGATTGAATTTTCTAGAGGATTTTCCCATGGGGAGGGGGTTCCTCCGTGGAGGTGGGGCTAGACTTACTGGCATTATTTAAAAAACGATCAGAAATTAAATAAAAAAAAGTTTTTTCAACTGAAAGTAAGGAGCAACATTAAAAGGCCCTCTTACATTATGCAGGCCTTTCTCAAAAGTCAAGTTTGGTTAATACTAATGAAATAAAATAAAATAGGATGAATATACAATAGTTTATAAATAAATTTGGGCTATATATTTGCACATTAGGGGGGATGGGGGTAAAGCATAGCAAATATTAAATAAGTAACCTAACCTAACATAGGTACCTCCCCCCCTAAACCCTATAAAACCAAAGTTTAATATCGTATACGCAATGAACACCACGCTATCATTGCCTAGTCTATAGCGGTAAACATGTCAAAAACGGGGTTTTATCATTGCCTGCTCTATAGCAGTCAACCCGAGAGGCCTGCATAATGCAAGAGTACCCATTAAAACTTGAAATGAACAGAAATTATTGCGTATATAAAGGGGGTTTGCCCCTCCCCAACACTTCGCTCTTTACGCTATAAGTTTAATATTTGTCCCAGTTCTTTAAGTCCTAGTAACTCCTAAAACACAAGGGCCGTTTAATTAGAACAATAAGACGCTTTTTAAAGGTATTGAAAAACTTTAGCGTAAAGAGCGATGTTTTAAGGAGGGGGCAACCTCCTCCTCAAATTACTGATATATATATATGATATATATATATATATATATATATATATATATATATATATATATATATATATATATATATATATATATATATATATATATATATATATATATATATATATATATATATATATATATATATATATATATATATATATATATATATATATATATATATATATATATATATATATATATATATATATATATATATATATATATATATATATATATATATATATATATATATATATATATATATATATATATATATATATATATATATATATATATATATATATATATATATATATATATATATATATATATATATATATATATATATATATATATATATATATATATATATATATATATATATATATATATATATATATATATATATATATATATATATATATATATATATATATATATATATATATATATATATATATATATATATATATATATATATATATATATATATATATATATATATATATATATATATATATATATATATATATATATATATATATATATATATATATATATATATATATATATATAGGGGGTTTTGCCCCCCCCCCCGCGAAATGTTTGTCTGACTCTTAAACACGTAACAAAGATAGATATAAAAAAATTTGTATACGTTTTTTTTGTTTAACCCCCCCCCCCCACAATTTTTTTTGTGTAAAACCCCCTCCGAAGAGGTTTTTATGTAAACCCCCTCCCCCCGAAATTGTTTTTAGTAAAACCTCCGAAAAAAAAATCCTGGGTACGGCTTTGTATATGTATGCTAAGATTCATTCCTGAAAGTCTTAATAATTTTAGATTTAGAGAAGTTAGAACATTTAAAATGTATTTTGTTTTCAGTAAAGTGCAAATTATGTTCTGGTCCCTATTAGTTTCTGCTCGTTTTGAGTTGATTCGTTTATTTGTTATAATTTCTGTTCGTTTTTAGACTTCATTTATATAATGTTGGTTACGCTTTAAAAAAAATATTTGACTTTATTTCTGCTCACCTTTGGATTAATATAGCTCAATAATTTTCTTTTAAAAATATCTTCTATGTAAAGAGTTTTTTTCTTTTTAATTCATTTCTGTTCGTTTTTAATTGAAATAATCTTTTTCATTGGTTAAGAACATTTTAAATCTTTTTTTGTTTTTCTCTATTAGAATCCTATAAGAATACCTACTTCGATCGAAATTTTTACTTTGATTCGCTTTTTTGCTTATATTTTAGTCGGGAGGGTGCACTGTAATTAATTTTTCGCCGGGCCGCACCAATCCTAGGAACGGTTATGGTAGAAATAGTAGCAAAACTGGTAGTAAAATTGGCAGCCCTGGAAGTTTCAGCTTCATGCCCTAAAGAATTACTCGGATATTGCTAATATACTCCTTTGATAATCCACATGTACATAGTGTGTTTTGATTGAGTTCAACATAGCCCTCACTATTCCCTGAAAGTTTTGCTAATACTCTTAGTATCAGCATTATTATAGTGATAGTAGCAGATAAAATAGTGAGAGAATTGGTAGTAGGGTTAGTGATAGCAGTAGTAGTAATAGTAGCAGTAGTAGTAATAGCATTCAGATTGTGCCTCTTTTGTCTAATTTAACACCCTCTCCTCTTTCCCTGATAATTTTAACTTAATACTCTAAGTTGCTCCTGCGATATGGCTTTTACACCCTTTTAATAATCTGAATAGACATAGTCTGTTTCGATTTATTCAGCACTCTTCTCAAAATTCCATGAAAGTTTCACCATAATAACCCTAGCTTCAGTAGTATGACTTGTAGTAGTCGTAGTAGTAATAGTAACAGCTGTAATAAAAGTAGTAGTAATATTCACATAGTGCAGTTTGGTTCGTTCAACATCACCCTTAACATTCCCTGAAAGTTTCAACTTAATACCCTAGCTAGACCATTCCTGGGATATTGCCTATACGCTCTTTTGACAACCTGAATGCACAGAGTGTGTAATGATTTAGTTCAATGTCTCCCAAAAACCTCCCTGAAATTTTTATCTTCGTACTCATAGCCTCAGCAGTAGTAGCAGCATTATGCACAGAGTGTTCTTTGGTTAATTTAACATCCCTCTTAACACGTCCTGAAAGTTTCAACTCGGCATGCTCTGAAGTTTTAACTTAATACCTAAGCTGTGCCTGAGATATTGCTGATACTTTCTTTTGACAACCCGCAAGCACATCGTGTATATATATTTAGTTCAACACTCCCTACAACGTTCCCGTGGAGTTTCACCTTAATGGCCTTGACCTTTTTGGACACAACATGCAAAACATGCCCTCCTTTCCCGATAACACATATTATATGTAAACAACGAGTGAATTATATAACAACCCTTTCTGCAAAGGCTGTCGAGGGTTGTCATTCCCAGAGACATAGTTATCAACTATACTGGACCTTGGAACTATACTGAACAAGATGACTATCTCAAAATTTGACTGGATGTGTTTATGGAAAAATGGTGCGTGGGAGGGGATGCTTTGCCCCCAAATTACTTTTGACTCTTAGAAAGGGCACTAGAACGTACAATTTCCAATCGAGTGAGCTCCTTCCGAAGTCTCTACGAAAAATTCTTCCATACGAAGTGCCTTGGTGCAAAAAAGTAAATAATGCATTTTGGCACTTCGCCCTTTATTTAGGCAGCGCTACCTATGATTTATCACAGTACAGCTTGATAATAGCTTGAAAGCTCAAAATACTAACAGTACGGGTTGAAAGCGTGTTAAAAACACAAATCTTGAAAACTACACTTTTCCTCTCAAAGACAGGCCAAAGAGTAACCGTCCCAAAATAAAGGTCAAACACCATGGGCGGTTTTGGCCATGTTACACAGAAGGATCTTTGGACCCCAAGCGCCAGATCCCTGTGATGTGGAGTCTTTATTAACCAGAAGCAAATTCGAAAGTTGATCGGATGTTTTTGGGGAAAATGGCTCGTGGGAGGGAGATGGTTTGCCCCCAATTACTTTTGACTCTTAGAAAGGGCACTAGAAAGTACAATTTACAATCGGCTGATCTACTTCCAAAGTCTCTACGAAAAATTCTTCCATACGAAGTGCCTTGGTGCAAAAAAGTAAATAATGCATTTTGGCACTTCGCCCTTTATTTAGGCAGCGCTACCTATGATTTATCACCGTACAGCTTGATAATAGCTTGAAAGCTCAAAATACTAACAGTACGGGTTGAAAGCGTGTTAAAAACACAAATCTTGAAAACTACACTTTTCCTCTCAAAGACAGGCCAAAGAGTAACCGTCCCAAAATAAAGGTCAAACACCATGGGCGGTTTTGGCCATGTTACACAGAAGGATCTTTGGACCCCAAGCGCCAGATCTCTGTGATGTGGAGTCTTTATTAACCGGAAGCAAATTCGAAAGTTGATCGGATGTTTTTGGGGAAAATGGCTCGTGGGAGGGAGATGGTTTGCCCCCAATTACTTTTGACTCTTAGAAAGGGCACTAGAAAGTACAATTTACAATCGGCTGATCTACTTCCAAAGTCTCTACGACAAATTCTTCCATACGAAGTGCCTTGGTGAAAAAAGTAAATAATGCACTTTGGCACTTCGCCCTTTATTTAGGCAGCGCTACCTATGATTTATCACCGTACAGCTTGATAATAGCTTGAAAGCACAAAATGCTAACGGTATGTGTTGAAAGCCTGTTAAAAACACAAATCTTAATAACTATACTTTTCCTCCCAGAGATAGGCCAAAGAGTAACCGTCCCAAAATAAAGGGCAAACACCATGGACGTTTTTGGCCATGTTACACAGAAGGATCTTTGGACCCCAAGCACCAGACCCCTGCAATCCAGAGTGTTTATTAAACAAAAACAAATTCACAGCTGCTTAGGTGGGACCTCGCAGGGCACTGATTCAGTCTACAAAGCTTCCAATAGCCCCCTTTAGATGTCAAATTGCCTTTCTGTGGGGCTTCTTAAATGTTGAGAACTACATGTCTAAATTGAATTCCGTAGTCAACTCTTTCTTTGCTGAGTGGGCTTGAATGGGGTAGTCTTAGTATAATTAATTCATTGACATTGATTCAAAAACATATGAAGAAATACACGTGTCAAAAAAGTCTGCAGGAACACATTTAAATATGCCTTTTTCCTTAAACTATTCGGATGATGGGTTTAAAATTTCCTTAAACTATTCGGATGAAATAAAAATAAAAATCAATAGAAATTGACAAAACAGGGAAACTGGGTAGGGGTTGGAGGGTGGATCTGGAAGTCATCCACACGCTTGCGTATGTTTTAAAAAGAAATAAACGATCGAAAAACACAACCAGACACTAGGCAGATTACAAAAAGAATACAGAATTATGGAAAAAACTGAAAACAGCGAGGGGAGGGCCCAAAAACCAGCCCCGCCCCTAGGTAGCATCTGTGATTTGAGTATTTACCTTTCATAGCATATTTTGTTGACAGTATATTAATAGACCAATGTATTTTGGAATTTTTGAATTTAACCTTTACATTAATAGGAATTTGCTTAGACCTGGCGTAGCGATTTGTGGTAATACCTAATTTGCGTTATCTGAAGTGTCTAATGATTTCAAATTATATATTGCTGATTATTGATCTCAGTTATGAAATATGTAGCTACTAGTTTTTTGTTTGGTCTCACTTCGCAAATATCTCTTTGTGAATTCATGGGTCGATAATTCATCCTTACACGAAAAAAAAAAACCGTACTGCTGATATTGAATTTTTAAAGCAGAGTTGATCCACCTTTTTTAAAAAGGCAAGAAGTTATATAGGAGTGGCTTTGGCAAGGGAATTCCTTTCCTCGAGGGAACGAGAACGGCTGACTAAAAATTGAGCTTTCAAAAGCTATTTAAGGGAAAATCTCTATCGCTGTCAGATTCATTTTTCTAAAAGTGACTGAAGATTAAAGAAACTTTATGAAAACAAATGAAACAAATTAAAAAATCAAAAGAATCTGTAGAACTCAGGGTTGCTGAATGTATCATCTAATTAAAAAAGGGAGAAGAAATTCTTTCCAACACGTGTCTAATAACCAAGTCAAAATTTCAGTCTCCTCCTTCTGTTCATCCATACTTGGGTAAACTTTTCTTCAATTGTGTAGTTAAAACCAAATATTTTTTAAACCCCCCCTCATGACTCCATCAAAAGTACGTCTTTTTCTGCTGATTCCTAATGTAAAAGATTCATTAACATCAATGTTAATCATCAAAAGCTATGAACCTGATTAAATTTGCTTGATTTTTGAAAAAGAAGGGAAGCACACTCAAAAAGTCAAGCGATCTTTATGAAAATTAATTAAAAAAACTTTTTCCATAAAATAACTTTTTCAAAGAAAAGTAAAGAACTCCATTAAACCAAAAATGAGCAAAAATAAAATCAAATAATCTACCAAGCGTGAAACTACCACAAATCAGCATCGACAAATAAATGAAATTCAAAACGTACAGAAATTATAGTAAATAACAGAGTCAGACTCAAAACGAGCAGAAATTAACATGAAGGGTTCAAAACCCTATGCCTTTACATGGTCAGAACATAATTTGCACTTTACTGAAGAAATATAAATGTTTTTACTTTTATAACTTTAATAAATCAAATAATATTAACATTTTGATTACTAAATATCAGTATATGTATATTAAACTGACAATTCACATTCATTTATATTTTTTTTCAGTAAAGTGCAAACTATGTTCTTATTGAAGAGGAAGCAGCATTCTCATATATGGAGTAATTTTTATTTGTTTTAAGTTTTAACATTTTTCCTTATTTTCAGTTGAAAAAACTTGTTTTCTTTTTATTTAATAAGTAAAAAGAACCTAATGTTAAGACTGATACCAAATACGAAAAATTACCCAAGTTTGACGCTACCCATCAAAAGACGTGAACATAGGCTGATCTGTATAATTGTGGATTAAGGAAGAAACACTTCAAAGAAGGGACGCATTTTTGATAAAAACTGCACCATCAACTTCAGGATATATTATAACTCTCTATCTAAGGATGTTCAGTAATCCCTGTTAGTTGTCGTAGGGTATCATAAAAGATGGCAAAAATAAATAAAGTTTCAGTGCCCATTTTTGTAACAAAAGAGATTGCTGCACACCAAAGTGCTGTTTTTAGCCATTTGAGCAACATTGCTTTTTTGTCCAATAAAGGCAAAATTCTATCGCTGGAAAATTCTTGAATATACAATCGGTTAAAGTGGTGAAAAATTATGCAAAATGTCAGTTTCACAGGTCATGGTGCTTCACAGTGGGGGTGGGGGTTTTTTTTTGGGGGGGGGGGCTTGACCCCCCCCCCCCAAAAAAAAAAATTTTAAAAAAATGTTTGTCTGACTCGTAAAAATGTAACAAAAATGGATATAACCAAAATTTTATGCGTTTTTTGGGGGGGGGGGGGTAAACGCCCCCCCCCTAAAAAATGCTGGGTGCGGCCTTGTGGTCGACCACAGCAAATTCAAAGTAACTTATTCTATAATTATTTCAACCCTAAACACAATTGCAGTCCATACGAAACGATTGGTTGTTATATGTAGACAATTGATTGTAATCTTCTTCTGAATTGCACGGTTTATTTGACTTTATTCATTTATGTACGTTATTTCTAGTCAGTCAGACGACAGCTATTAGAAATTATGTATGAGGGTCTTCTTGAGAGGTAGGTAGTGGCTGAAGCTATGAAAAGGAACTTATAGGCTAAAATAATAGTTGCAGCAATAGCTGCAGCCTAGTAAAGAGTGAACCATTACCCATAGTAACTGAAAGGTTACCGTCTAGGGCTACACGGAAAGCAGGTCGTCCTCGCCTGGGGTGGGGGGAATCTTTCGTACACGGAAAGATTTAAGGGAAATGGGAACTTCGTGGGCGGGTGTAAAAAGGGAGGCTTTGAATAGATTGGGATGGAGGAGGAGCGTGTGTAGCTGTGTTGGCCTCATGCGGCTTGGTGCTGCGGTGAGTTGTCAGTAGTAGTAGTAGTAGTTTAATACTGATTCAGAAATGGTAACTTTTGTTTCGGTATGTCTTAATAGTAAAATTTTACTGCGAAAACGAATATATAGGATTTTGAAAAATACCTCAAAATCTCTCAAAATGGCAGTGGATCGAAATGAATCGAAATATGCGATCACCATGACTGAAATACTATAACGTGGGTTTTCAGCTCCCCACCCTGAACAGAAAGGATGTTCACTTTTTTGCATGTATAGACCTGACATGTCTCCTCTGCCCTTTTTTAACCAGGGGTGGTAGTATTTTTCCAGAGGCCGGGAAATATCGACAGAGTGCTTTTTTGAACGAAACTCGAATATCTAGTATCTTTCTTAAGTAACAAAACAAATCGTGAACTACAAAGTGGTGTTTTCTGGTGTTTTGTGCCAGAAGACCTCAACTTTTCCCTATGTAGGTGGTAAAAAACCTAAAAACATAAATTAAAAAATAGCTAATCCATTAGTCATGATCCAAAACCTAAACTGGATGCCTTAAGCCGTCATCTTGAAGAACAAGGAAAATCTCTTTTTTTGAAAGGTTAGCACGCATGTCCTTATTTGTTTCGAGTTCTTTTTTCTGCCATGGGTAGCATCCTGCTTCAAGATTTCAAGATCTCAGAGAGACGTGCAATAGCTCGTTTGAAAGCTACTGCTTATGCATACTTCCCTCTTAATAATCAAACAGTTCGGGGTAACAAACTGTAAGTAAGGAGGGACCCGGCTCAATAGTAACCGAAACTCTAAAAAACGGAATTTTGATACCAATAGATATATCAAAACAATTGGATTTTTATGGTGATTTTAAATATATAAATTTAAGTTTATTTTTGGTTTATCATCAAGTTTAGTCTTACCCATCAAAGGTTATGAGCCTGAGAAAATTCCTGATTTTCGAAATAGGGGGAAACACCCCCTAAAAGTCAAGTATTCTTAATGAAAATCACAGTATCAGATTCAGCGTATCAGCAAACCCTACAATGTAGGTTTCAAGCTCCTTTCTGCAAAAAATGAGGAATTTTGTAGTTTTTGCCAGAAGAAATTATGTAAAAGCATTTATGTAGAACACCTTGATAATTAGGCCTTAAATTCATATTTTTTAAAACATGTTTATTGGGGGCGTCATATGGATGATGTAATATCGCTCTGGAATTATGATGAAAATGAACTTAAGGGCTTTCTATATCACCTTAATATATATGACCGAAATTTACAAGTTACCTAAGAAATTGAAAATGCAAACAAATTACCGTTTCTGGATGCATTAATTATTCGCAGCATTAATAAACTGTATAAAGAAAGAAAAACGAGCAAAAATGGGGTTTTTACAGGCCAAATGAAAATACTGAAAAAACAAAGCGAATATTTCAAGAGGACAAACGCCTCTCTTCTTCAGTGCGAAACGAAATAATGTATCCAAGGGAAGAGCAGAAGAAAAAAAAAAAAAAAAAAAAACAAACGCGGAAAGTCAATGTGAAAAGAACCAAAAAACCAAAAACTTAAAAGATGATTAAATTCAATAAAAGCCAAAAATTAAAAGAATTAAAACCAAATACCTAACAACCATAAAAGCGAGCTATTCGCCAATATCCGCGACTTGCGCAAAATCAAAAAAAAATATGAACTGCCATCGACGGATACTAGCGAACAACTGACAAAGAAAAGGAAACAATTCATTCACTCAAAAAACAAAACGAACCAGCAATTAAATAAGTTGGAGCATTTGTGGGAGCATGGTGACGAGTCTCTGGGTTCTTTTCTTCACTTGCTCAACTCCTTGGATCCAAAACTCAAATTTACTCAGAAATCAGAGATAGAGAGGCGTCTTCCTTTCTTAGATATTCTGGTGCACCGAAATGATTCATGTTTCGAGTTTGGTGTCTATAGAAAACCCACACATAATGACCGTTACTTAAGTTATTCCTCTAATCATTCTCCTGCTGTGAAAAGAGGAGTTGTCACTTCTCTAGTTGATAGAGCATTGAAAGTTTGTTCAACACGTTTCTTGGATTTAGAGCTCAACCACCTTAGAGATATTTTATTTGGGAATGGTTATCCAATTAGTTTAATAAATTCTGTAACTGAAAAACGCATTAAAAGATTATCAGATAGTTCCACAGAGAACACAAATCAAAGGGAAAATTCAGTTTACCTTTGTCTCCCATACGTTAAAGGGGTTTCAGACCATATTTAAAAAAATCTAAGGAAAAATAACATTTACACTTATTATAGACCCAGAAAAACTATCAGGTCCCAAATTTATCAAGGTAAAGACCCTATCCCGATAGGTGAAAACTCCGGTGTCTACAGCATCCCTTGTTCTTGTGGTCTTTGGTATATCGGTAGAACTGATCAGCGACTAACGGATACATTAACTCAGCACTCTAGTTCAATTAATAATACACTTAAAAAGCGGAAAAAACAGAAAATTTTGACTCTGCCCTTGCAGAGCACATTTTTGAAAAACCAGACCATACTATTTTGTTTAATCAAGCTAGCCTTATTTCGCATGACAAAGATATTGTCCAGCACTACAGAGAAGCTGTTGAAATTTATAAATACCAACATTTAGGTCTAGCTTTAAACAGAGATTCCTGTGATTTAAGAATAAACGAGTCATATTTCGGTTTTCTCAAAAGAGAAGCCGATACTTTAGTAATCCCTGAAATGAACTTTGAATCCCTTTCCCAGTCATCTAATCATACATGTGAACAACCCCTTAGGTCTCAAAGGATGTCTTCAAGAAATACATTAATTAAAATCCAAAGTTAAATTGCAAATTTTTCCAAATTATTTAATTTCTGGTTCGCTTTGTTTTTCGAGTGAATGAATTGTTTTCTTTTCTCTGTCAGTTGTTCGCTAGTATCCGTCGATGACAGTTCATATTTTTTTTTGGATTTTGTGCAAATCGCGGATATTGGCAAATAACTCGCTTTTATGGTTGTTAGTTATTTGGTTTTAATTCTTTTTATTTTTGGCTTTTATTGAATTCTATTCATCTTTTAAGTTTTTGGTTTTTTCTTTGGTTTTTTGGTTCTTTTCACACTGACTTTCCGCTTTTATTTTTTGTTATTTTTTTTTCTTCGGCACTTTCCTTGGTTACATTATTTCGTTTCGCGCTGAAGAAGAGAGGCGTTTGTCCTCCAGAAATATTCGCTTTGTTTTTTCAGTATTTTCATTTGGCCTATAAAAACCCCATTCTTTTAAAACCCAACTTTATTAGAAAATCAAATAGTATTAAAAAAAACAGATGTATTTTAAACGTGCTCGTGAACGTTCTTATTTCTGAAAACTAAAACCCAACTTTATTAAAATATCAACCACTATTAATAAAATCACATGTATTTTAAACGCGGGTGTTCTTGTTTCTGAAAACTAAAACCCAACTTTATTAGAAAATCAAATATTATTAATAAAACCAGACATACACCTATGAATGGTTAAGAATCCTAACTAAGAAAATGTTATTAATAAAATCAGATGTATTTTATACTGTGATATTCATATTTCTGAAAACTAAAACCCAACTTTATTTAAAAAATATACAAAAATGTATCCGATTATTAAAAGAAATCAAATGTTATTAACAAAATCAGATGTATTTTAAACAAGGGTGTTCTTATTTCTGAAAATTAAAACCCAACTTTATTAGAAAATCAAATATTATTAATAAAACCAGACATCCACCTACGAAAGGTTAGGAAATCTAGCTCAGAAAAGTCCAAAATAACAAACTAGACATCCCAAATCATGAGTTTCATGCAACACACATCTACGAAAGATTTAAGAAACCTAGCTAAGAAATGTCTAAAATAGTAAACCAAACATCTCAAATCATAGATTTCAGACAACACACTCCTATGACAGGCTAAGAGACCTAGGTCAGAAAAGTGTGAAATAGTAAACCATGCACCTCAAATCATAGGTTTCAGACAACACACATCTACATACGTTAGGAAATCTAGCTTGAAAGTGAATTTCTTATACTTTAACTATATTTTATGTCATTCGAAGACATGTAAAAAAAAGTTGAAATAAAATTATCATGTTAAAAAATAAGAAAAAAGTTCAAAATATAAACTTCAAAAAGTATAAAAAATGGGGGGATGGGCCCAAAACATTGGAGTGGGGGGGAGGGTCCTTGAAGGCTGGGAGAGAGGACCTTGGTGGTTGAGGTCCTTGGTGGCTGCTGACTCTAGACAAACCACTGTTTGTTCTACTTCAAGAATATTCAATAACCTACTTAAAAAAAATCCATAGCTGTTACGTGCCTTTAAATCTTTTATCCCTCAGCCAAAAATGTTAGGTCTCATACTAATTTAACGCCCCGAAATTTCGACCGACATAAAAATTCGTCTAATCTTCGCAAGGACCTGTTAATTATAATAACAAAAGCGGACAAGGGAAATTCGCATTTAGTCATGGAATTGCATATTTTATATTGATAACACTACTCGATGGTACTTTTGTATTATACAGGACACAGTCGAGAAGTTATGCAAAAATGTACCCGATGAGGCCTTGGATCAAACCCAATTTTATTATAAAAAAAATCAATATTATTAATAAAATCAGATGTTTTTTAAACTGTGATTTTCATATTCCTGAAAATTAAAATTCAGTTGTATTAAAAAAATATGCAAAAATGTACCCAATGAGACCTTGGATCAAACCCAACTTTTTAAAAAAAATCAATGTTATCAATAAAATCTGATGTTTTTTAAAGTGTGCTGTTCATATTTCTGAAAATTAAGATCCAACTTTATTAAAAAATCAAATGTTATTAATAAAACTTCTACTTTCAGAACTCCATAACGAAGCCAAAATGGAATAGTTTCCCGTTAATCCTGACGAGATCGTCAAAGATGTAAGATGCTATTGGTGTAGGCAAACGAAGTACAATTTGATATCCAGAGATTGGAGAAGGAAAACATCTCTTTATAAATGCAGGAAGTGTAAAAAAGACACAGAAATAGCGACTATCATGATAAATTATATATTAGTGTGTAGAATAAATGAAATTCAAGTAAAAGTTCCATTTGGACCTTTGGGTAGTGAGAATATTAAAAGGTCATAGACATTTTAGGCCACGGGGTGACTTGTAGAAAGATATCTTTCTAAATTGTCATATTTCATAATGCTGTGCAAAAATGTTTCAGAATTTGATGTTCAAAGCATCCGCTTGCCTAAGTCCCAAAAGATGAGGTCTGAAATGACGTTCTGATAACTTTTTTATTATACATTCATAACTCTTAATGGAGCCTTTATATTAATATCTTTCTAAATTGTCATATTTCATAATGCTCTGCAAAAAAGTTTCAGAATTTGATGTTCAAAGCATCCGCTTGTCTATGTCCCGAAAGATGAGGTCAGAAATGACGTTCTGATAACTTCTTTCTTACACATTCATAACTCTTAATGGAGCCTCTATATTGAAAATTGGAGGGTGTCTTCAAAAAAAGTTGGAGGAAGGGACCCCTAGGAGGTTGGGGAGAGGGGACCCTTGGAGGTTGAGGTTATTGGTGCTTGCGGTCCTTGATGGTTCAAATCCATAATCATCTCACTAATCCCATATTGCGTACTTGTCTATTATAGCGACCACAGCCGAGAAGTAAAGCTAGGTCAAGTCACAAGGTCATCTTGACAGTGATGAGTCTATAATGTTCAAGTTTTTTAGCGTTAAGTCACAAATTTCTATCTCTTTAGAGTCCTGCTCAATATATATATATATATATATATATATATATATATATATATATATATATATATATATATATATATATATATATATATATATATATATATATATATATATATATATATATATATATATATATATATATATATATATATAACGCCCCACATGCCATAGCAAATAAAACGGTATTTTGATTTCAACATAGAAATTACATGAATTAAACCAACAGCTCTAGAAAGTCTGGTCTAATGTCACTCCCGGTCGTATTTCTAGCTCTGTGATTGGTTTAGAAAGAGGACGTGGTCTTGTTCGTCCACGGAATGTTGGCCTTTGATTGGCTGTGGTCTTGTTCGTCTCGTATTCTAAATCATTGAAGGTCAATGCTCTTGTCCTGGTCGTATTTAATGAGCGTGTTGTTCCACCCCCGTTAGTAGGTCAATGCCCATATATGGGGTCCCCCCTGGGCTGGCACCCCTTCCCCTACGAACATTCATAACATGAACTTTCCCCGGGACTGTGGGGGATTAAGTCGTCCTAAAAGACATAGTTACTGGATTTTCGAGTATGCTGCTGAACAAAATGGCTATCTCAAAATTTTTATCCGGTGTCTTTGGAAAAAAAATGAGCGTGTTAGGGGGCCTAGTTGCCCTACAATTTTTTTGGTCGCTTAAATAGGTCACTATAACTTTTAATTTCCGTTCAAATGATTCCTCTCGTGACATTCTAGGACAACTTGGTCGATACAATCACCCCTGTGAAAAAAAAATAAAAATAAACACATCCGGGATCTTTCTTCCGGCAAAAAAACAAATTCCACATTTTTGCAGATAGGAGCTTGAAAATTCTAAAATAGGGTTATCTGATATGCTGAACCTGATGGTGCGATTTTGATTAAGATTCTATGAATTTTTGAGGAGATTTCCCCGTTTTTTCGAAAATAAGGCAAATTTTCTTTGGCTCGTAACTTTTTTTGGGTAGGACTAAACTTGATGAAACTTATATATTTAAATAAGCATAAAAATAAAATTCTTTTGATGTATCCTATTGGTATTAAAATTCCGTTTTTTAGAGTTTCGGTTACTATTTGAGCCGTGTCGCTCCTTACTTACAGTTCGTTACCACGAACTGTGTGATGAAGGGGGGGGGGTTGAAACTTTAACGAATCTAAGTAAATTGACGCGTCATATATTCCGATATTTTTAGAATTTTGAAAATTAGCGCTTTACTGAAAACTGAGGTTGCTTTATTTTTCCAGAGAATTATAATTGAATGCCAAAAGCTATGGAAGTCATGGCCGGTAAAAGACTTTGGAGAGCCTTATAAATTAGTCTGATATTTTCTGTAGGCTACTTACGGAATTTTTTGCTCCTAAGAGAACATCCTTCATTTTTGGGGGGTTAGTTTTGTGTTTTTGGTAAATTGCTGAATTCAAGAATTCTACGAATACAGGAGAATATCACCATTCAGTTAGTTTTGTAGATACCTTTCATGTAATATGTGAAACATTGAATTTTTTTCGTTTAAGTTCTAACTTCGATTTTTACTTTCGTAAGCAAAACTTTTTTTTATCATTAGTTTATATAGTAGGTTTTTTTTTTCTCAACGTGAATGACATTACACATTAGTGTACGAAGGGGGCGAAGAGGGTAGCGCCTATTGTATTTATGATAGTTCTGAATAGGATATTAAAAACGAGCAAAAATTAAATTTCAAGAGAAACATTTTTTCTCAAATGAAAGTAAAGAGCCACATTAAAGATTAAAACAAGCAGAAAAATTATCTATACATCAAAGAGAAGGTTGATTTCCTCAGCTCCCCACTCTTTACCTATTCATTTTTTTCGGCCTTTCAACGATAAATTTTTCGGCCTTTCAACGATAAATGCTCTAATGCAAGATCGGTTAAGCCTACACCTTCATCACAGTACAAAGTTAAACAAAATGAAAAATTATAAATAATTGAATCGCAAATGTGCTGAAAAATGAAATTATCAAAATGATAAGATTGTAAATGTTCAAATATGCAGAAATACAGCCTTGCGTTAGGGATCAAGGCCATAGCCAGGTTTTTTTTTTTTTGGGGGGGGGGGGGGGGGGCTTACAATCAAGCTTAAAAAAACTCATCAAAAATTTGTTTGTATGCAGTTTTGTTGCGCTTTTTTACGAGTCGGACACACATTTTGGGGAGGGGCTCAACCCCCCTGGATAGGTCCTTGGTAGAGATTGGATTGATTAATTTATCTTTCTTCTTATTAACATATTACAAAATATTTCGTAGATTAGTATGAACCGTTCAAAATTTGACTTAATCTCAAATCTAAGTAATGATTTCAAAATAGGTAGCGCTTCTGTTGATTAAAAAAATTTAAGAACCCTAGACGAGTTCAGAATCACAAGCAAATTAATAAGGATTAGCATCCATTTCATTGCCATCAGCGATACTAGAAAATATTTTGAACAAATTTTTATTTTACGGCAAATAAAGATGAGAAGTCCATTTTCAAACTGTTCGTGGTATTGAACTGTACGTAAGGAGCGACTTGGTTCAATTGTAACCAAAGCTTTAAAAAAGGATTTTTGATAATGACAGATACATCAAAAGAATGGGATTATTATACTGATTCCGAATATATAAGATTCACTAATTTTAATGTTACTTATTAAAAGCTACGAGCCTGAAAAAAAATTATGTGGTTTTCGAAAAAGGGGCGAAACAGCCCCCCCCCCCCCCCAAAAAAAAAGCTTTATGAAAATTGGGTGCTGTTCTATTAGCTGGGAGATTCGCGAGATATTGTACAGTGAAGATGATAAAAGAAACTAGTCAAATTGGCTATTTCAACGGATAAATCCTATGCCGAGGACAGCAAACAGTGGTTTCTCAGTACGTTTACCACGTTTAAACTTTAGTTTTTTGGGGTTTAGGGGAAAAAAGGTACCTAGGTTAGATTAGATTACGTATTTAATATTTTATGCTTTACCCCCCCCCCCCCCCCTAATGTACAATTATATAGCCGAAATTTTTTGTAAACTATTATATTTTCATCATATTTTGTTTAATTTCATTAATATTAACCAAACTTCACTTCTCGCGGGTCTCTTAGCTAATAGAACAGTACCGAAAATTGCAACATTAGATTTAGCGTATAAGAGAATCCTTATGTATAGATTTCTTGCACCCATTTACAAAAATATGGAATTTTTTATGGGAATGGGCCTTTTCCACCGGGATAATTTTCCGTTTGGAGAGAAGTTTCCAGGGGTGAACTTTCCAGGGTAATTTTCCAGAGGGGTAATTAGCCATAATTTTTATACGAAAATTCTTTTTATGTGTCTTACTTTCCCTTTGGGGACTCAATTTTGCATGCGGAGATTTTCCAGGTGAATTATCTGGGGGAAATTTTCCGCGAGTTTAGAATTGACTGTGGGATTTTTCCACGTAGGAGGCGATTTTCCACGCGAGAAATTTTCCGTAAGACAAATTTTCCACGGGAAAATTCTCCCTGGGGGGATTTTCTGCGGTAGAAATTTTTCATAGGAGGGGGAGAAGAATTCCATAAAAAATTTCCACGGAGGGATGATTTCCGGCAAGATTTGAAAAACGATCGGAAATTAAGTTGAAACTAGTCTTTTTTCAAATGAAAGTAGACTAACTAGATTTTTTTTAGGCGAAATCGTCCGCGGAACATTTTCGGGGGGGGGGGGGTATTTTCAGCGGCGATGGAATTTTTCAGGGGAATTTCCGGGGGGGGGGGTATACATGAAATCAAAATTTTGAGATAGCCATTTTGTTCAGCGTAGATGATTTCCATATAGAAAATATGAAATTTACATTGAGGATTTCTCATAGGGTAAATTTTCTGTGGGGACAGGTGTATTTCTCGGCATTATTATTAAAACTTCAAACGAAGAAGTTATTCCATATAAGGGGAACTTATAATCCTCTTCAATACCAGGCTCTATACACTAAAGTTTGACTTTATCCCAATACTTTAAAAGCGGCTCTTGAAACCCAAGGCCATTTAGCTAGAATAAGAAGCTTTTTTAAATTAATGAAAAATTTAGCGTGAATAGCGAAGTATTGAGGAGGAGACATCCCCCTTTATATTCTGAACGATCCGTGCTTGTTCTAAGTTTTAATGTTACTCCTTACTTTCAGTCGGAAGAATCTTGTTTTTGTGTTTAATTTTCTCTAAAGAACGACCTTTTTTCTGTTTTACACATAAATTTATCTTTTATCGTATGAATTAACTGTAGCTGCTCCTTAAGGAATGGAAATGCTGGGATCTTGATAGAGAAGTGCAAAAACTAAAACAAAACATTCTCAACAATATTATTGGTGCTGAATTCGCGAAGAAGAAACATACAAATAAATGTTGTTAAATTAAAATATTTGATCATGCAAAAGGAAACATCTTACTGAGAAGAAAGTATAAAAAAGATGGAACTTAACGAGGTGACACCGCCCAATTAAACACCCAATTTAACGCCCAAGTAAACACCCAATTGGGTGGTGTTTAACGTCGAACCATTGGATAGACCATCCGATGTAAACCGTCGGATATAAAAGGAGGACCGTTTTAAACATGTGAACAGAACCTTGCTTAAAAAAGTTCTTAAGACAGAAATGAGAGGTAAACCAAGTGATTGCGGGAGTCCTACCAGACTGCTCATTCCTAGATGGAAACATTAACAAGGACGAACCAATTTGAAAATGGAAGATCAGTGGGTAGTAATCATGTCTCTGGAAAAATTTTCAAGGCATCAATCTGCAGAAACCTTGTTTCTTCCTCCCATGGTAGGCAGAAAATATCCTTAAATACTGGAGGTTATGGATTATTGTCAACTTCTTTAAAAAAAGAAGACAAAGTCGTATAGTCCCACAGAGGGATGCACCATTTTTCAATACTGGAAAATCTTTCTTCCTGATAATTGATAAGGCACCATCTATCAATCCCGCTAGAAGTTTTGCACAAACTGAATCACCGCTTTCTTGATGTAATATCAATCACCAATTTACACTTGGAAATTCACTTGAAGAATGAATTAGTAGCATAAGGTTCTGACTCGGATACCTTGGAATTGCAGTAACGCATTGTGACGGTTCCAAAGAAGAGCTATTTACTTCTACAGTAACGTTGTGAAGGTTAGTCAATTATTCACCTCATCAAAAATCATTATCAATATAATCGATTTGACAAAACTTACGAATAAAAAAGAACAGCACTTCACTGCGTTCGGAAGCTTTCTCTGTGTCTCTGTTTGTCTGTCCGTTTACCTCTCTGCCTATCTGTCTGTCTGTTTGTCTCTCTGTCCGCTTAAATGTTTGCCTGTCTTCCTGTCTGTATGTTTGTCTGCCTGTCTCTCTGTTTGTCTGTCTGTCTATCTATCTGTCTGTCTATCTTTCTGTCTGTCTATCTGTCAGTCTCCTCTTTCTCTCTCTCTCTCTCTCTCTCTCACTCTCTCTCACTCTCTCTCTCTCTCTCTCTCTCTCTCTCTCTCTCTCTCTCTCTCTCTCTCTCTCTCTCTCTCTCTCTCTCTCTCTCTCTCTCTCTCTCTCTCTCTCTCTCTCTCTCTCTGTGTCTCTCTCTGGCCTCTTTCCTCCTCTATCCGAAGTTTTGTATATTTAATTTATGACAAAAACATGAGCTGGTGAAATAGTGGAGTGGTATGAGGCAGCATAAAAAGGTTGTGTTTATTTAGTTCCTATTTTGCTTTTTCAGATACATATTTGTAAGTTAAACTATACCATATCACTCTTATATTAATGAACAGTGAATTGGCTATTGTACATTTGGTAAATTCAACTACTCAAACAATAGTACAACCGAGACTTTTCAAAAATTAAAATAAGTTCAGTCTCGAAATTTGTCAGAAGACACCAATAGAAATTAAAAAAATGCTCTTGTGCTGTCACTTATTTTTTTTATTTTGGAATCAACCAGTTGTTACTAGTAGCTGATATTTCCTGAGAAAGCGGAAAGGAACGTGAAGGGGGTTAAAAAACATAGCTTTGATATTTCTCTATTCCTTTTATCTGGAGATGTTTATTAGAGCAAATACATTTTTATAAAACAAGTTTAATCCCACATTTCTTTTTTTCACAGCTTCAATTATTCATTTTCCCTTTCCCTTTCCTGCTCTTCTTGCGTTTTTAGCCCAATTTTTTCTAAGAGTGTGAAGAATTCCTATTCTTAAATACTTCACATATTTTTATTAATTGCAATGTGTTTTAATTTTTATTTCAATCGAAGTTCATTAAGTTTAATGTTGCATAATAGAAGCTGCTAGTACAAGAAGATTTATGGGATTTTAGAAAAGAGGTATAAACACTTCCAAAAAAGATTACAATCTTGATGAAGAGTATGCCACCAAGTTTAAGGATCTTTAGGGTAGGGGGTGTATCCCTTTATATGCCAAAATGTGAAGCTTTGTAAATTTGTGACAAAAATGTTTTTTTTTTTTTTGTAAGGGTGCTTTCATCGAGTCGCAGTTACAAGAAAACAAACAGAAAACTCAATCGAATAAAAATTTTGAATCCAAAATCATTTTTAAGAATCAAATGGCGTTGCATCAAACGAAAGTGCGTTTTTGGTCCCTTTTGTGTTATAGGACATTGATTATAACCCAAACTCGGCTAGAATGCCAGTGGGTGAAAAGTATGAGAAATCCAAAGAAGTTAACATTATCTATACGTGAGATCCTAGCTTCTAGAAACGTATTGTCGCGTGAAATTACATTTTGTTCCTAAACGCATACGCAGTCTATATAATATACTTATGCTATACAATATATTTATTGACGATTGAAAGTAAGTATTTAAGCTCTGGAAAGTAAATATTTAGGTCTAGTGCTTGTCATAGAAACTTGTTCATACTATTATCAAACACTTCGTGGTAACGAACTGTAAGTAAGGAGTGATCCGGGTCAATAGTAACCGAAACTCTAAAAACGGAATTTCGATACTAATAGATACATCAGAAGGATCAGATTTTTATGCTGATTTAAAATATATAAGTTTAGTCTTACCCATCAAAAGTTACGTGCCTGAGAAAATTTGCCTTATTTTCGAAAAAAAAGGGGAAATAACCCCTAAAAGTCGTAGAACTTTAATGAAAATCACACCGTCAGATTCAACGTATCAGAGAACCCAACTATAGAGGTTTCAAGCTCCTATCTGCAAAAATGTAGAATTTTGTATTTTTCTGGCCAGAAAAAAGATCACGGATGCGTGTTTATTTGTTTTTGTTTGTTTTTTTATTTTCCCAGGGGTGATCGTATAGATCCATTAGTCCTAGAATATCGAATATCATTCGAACGTAAATTAAAAGTTCTAGTGCCCTTTTTAAGTGACCAAAAAAATTGGAGGGCAACTTGGCCCCCCTCCCACGCTCATTTTTTTCCCGAAGTCACCCAATCAAAATTTTGAGATAGCCATATTGTTCAGCACAGTCGAAAATGTAATTAATATGTCTTTGAGGATGACTTAATCCCCCACTGTTCCCGGGGGACGGGCTGCAAGTTATAGACTTTGCCCATTGTTTACATATAGTATTGGTTATTGGGAAGTATACAGGCGTTTTCGGAAGGAATTTTTTTCTAGTGTGGGGGGGGGGAATTATTCCGTATATGAACGGGGCTGTCCCCTCCTCAACGCCTCGCTCTTTACGCTAAAGTTTTACTCTGTCTAAAAACTTTATTTTTTAAAACAATAAAATGCTTTAGCGTAAAGAGTGAGGCGTTGAGGAGGGGACATCCGCATTCATATAGGGAATAATTTCTGTTCGTTTTAAGTTTTAATGTCGCTTCTTACTTCCAGTTAAAAAAAACCTGTTTTTTTTAGTTAATTGAAAAAAAGGCACATACACATTGAAACGTCATTATGTATTTTTTACGGTTTGTTTAATTTTCCTACTCTTCCCCTACGGTTTAATATAATTTGCCCTTTTCAAAAGTTGACCAAACTTGGACTTAACCTGAACATAAATTAGATTAAAATAGCAGAATTTTCTTTAGTGGGCTTAACGCTACTGTTCTCTTCAGCACGAAAGGTATAAACTTGTTCTTTTTTTAATCTAATTAAATTTCAACTTAATTCAGTGTATTTCTATTAACTGCGTATCATTTATTCTAGCTTTACAGATATTCTTATCTCTTCTATCCTTTACTTTCCTTATTTTTACATGTATTTTGTTAATCTTATTAATACCCGTTTATGCCCCAGAAGGAAAAAAATGAACTAGTTTAACAGCGTTGGTTGCTTTGTCAAATAGGTCTTACCTTTGACTATTTTTATATTTATTTTATTTGGGTAACAACTCATAAGCGACTTTTAAACGAGCTGAGTTAGTGTAAAGGGAGTGATCTAAATATAGATGCACCGTCATCAAATTTGTAGGAAGGAGGGGGGGGGGTCTAGGATTGATATCAGCTTTTTGGGTCCAGTATTCCAGTGTACCTAATTTTTAACGATTTTACGGTTTTGATAAAATATATGCATAAAATTAGTTGTAATAAGTTTCTACGAAATGAATAAGACAAAACCATTGCTAACTGAAATTTTGCGAGATCTATGAAACTAAAACTAAACATACTGGTAATATATTTACTTGACTTCATCAGTAGTCAAAGATAACGCAAATTATCGGACTGTTAACGGTACTGAAAGGTAAAGGAAGAGCAAATCGCGTCAAGGGAAGCTGAAACTCTTAAAGCGGTATGTGCATGAAAGTAATGTACAGTTTATCCTTATTCCAAATATACTAAATTCATTAGGTTCAAACTTTGTTAGGATAAGGAAATTTGCATAATGTAAAAAAAGAAAACATCCCCTCATTAAAAACTAGGGCAATGCCATAATGATGAAAATTACGACTTTACTTTAACTTATCTGAAAACCATGGAGCAGAGCTTTAAACCCCGATCTAAATGATTTTTTTTGGCGAGAAGGATGGCCAAGAAAAGGCTCAAATTGTCTGCGTTTAGAACACAAGCGACAGTGAGAATCTATATATATATAGAAGCCTGATATATATATCAGGATGTCATGATGTCCAAATAGACCTTAAATTAGAAAGGCGCCTTTGTATAATTACTTTTTTTTATTGGACCTTTAAATTTTACCTCGGCTTGTCTTTTGTCATTATGAAAGACATATCGCCGAACCTTTGTTTCTTTCAATTGTTCAGGTGGTAGGACAAAAACTTCTTCTTTTGCCTTGGCTTGTCTTTTACATTCTGAAAAACTTATCGTCGAACCTTTGTTTCTTTTCATTGTTCAGGTGGTGGGACAAAAACTTCTTCTTTTGCCTTGGCTTGTCTTTTGTCAGTATGAAAGACATATCACCGAACCTTTGTTTGTTTTAATTGTTCAGGTGGTGGGACAAAAACTTCTTTTGCTTCCAACGATTTATCCAGTCCATATTTTTGATTTTCAAAGGTATGGTAGGTATTGATGATCTTATCCATGTCAAAATCCAGAACTCGATCATCATCGCTACCATTATCAATTCGTTTGCTTCGTTACACCTTGGCTTACCTTTCGTCATTATGAAATACATATCGCCGAACCTGTTTTTTTTTTAACAAAGGTATGGTAGGCACTGATGAGCTTATCCATGTCAAAATCCCAAACCCAATCATCATTGCTATCATTTTGAATTTTGATACGTTTTGATTCTCGCTGTCCAGGTGTATTTTCATTGACTCGCTGCTCTTCATTTTCATTTTTGACTCCCTCACTTGTTCGTTGCCATAAGTCTTCTAACCACATGTGTCTTAGTTCTTCATTTTCATTTTTAACACTATCTAATTGTTGTTTTCACATATATTCTAACCGCCTGTGTCTTTACTCTTTATTTTCATTTTTGACACGTTAGTTCAGGTATTCGTTCCAAAGAATCATCATTTATAGTAACTGCAACTGAAAATTTTCGGTTTTATATTATATAAATAACTGTTGCGTTGGAAACTCAACAATCTTATTTATGCTACGCATAGCATCATATAAGAAAATACTTATATGATGCCATATATGATGTCATAAAAAATGCTTATATGATGTACTAACACAGTACATGACGTCATTTCAAAAACCAAAATTCAGGCTCTTAACGATTTTTCTCAGACTTTTGACCTATTTAGATCGTTTTCTTATGCAAAAATATTACTAGATACCCATTTTCCTGAAAAAAAATATGAACCCATTTTCGAGAAATAGAATAAATATATACATACACAATTATTACTCACATATAAAGCTAGTATATATAGTACAGGGAACAGCACGCGGCAGGCTTCTATATATAGATTCTCAATGTTGCTTTTCTTCTAAACGCAGACAATTTGAGCCTTTTCTTGATGCCATGACGTCTAAATGTACCTTAAATTAGAAGTAGTGCCTTTTTGAAATTACATTTTTTATTGGGCCTTTCACTTTTACCTCGGCTGGTCTTTTGTCATTATGAAAGACATATCACCGAACCTTTGTTTCTTTCAATTGTTCAGGTAGTGGGATAAAAACTTCTTTTTCTTCCATCGATTTATCTATTCCAAGTTTTTGATTTTCATAGGTATGGAAGGTATTGACGACCACCTTTGTTTCTTTTAACTGTTGAGGTGATGGGATAAAAACTTCTTCTTTTGCCTTGGCTTGTCTTTTGTCATTATGAAAGACGTATCTCCGAACCTTTTGTTTCTTTTATTTGTTCAGGTGTTGGGAAAAAACTTCTTTTTCTTCCAACGATTTATCCAGTCCATATTTTTGATTTTCACAAGCATGCTAGGCATTTATGACCTTATCCATGTCAAAATCCAAAACCCAATCATCATCGCTATCATTTTCCATTTGTTTGGTTCGTTACACCTCGGCTTATCTTTCGTCTTTATGAAACAGGTTTCACCGAACCTTCGTTTTTTAACAAAGGTATGGGGCACGCGAAAGGCTTCTATATATCGATTCTCCCTGTCGCTTGTCTTTTAAACGCAGACAATTTGATGCTTTTCTTGATGTCATGACCTCAAGACGTCGTCATGACGTTCAAGTTTCAGTTGAAATGAAAGAGTCCTCTACTAGTTTTCTGCAACCAATGATTTAATAGGATTATCGTTTGTGAAAAATAGTATACTTCCATGGCCATCCTTCTCGCCAAAAAAAATCATTTAGATCGGGGTTTAAAGCTCTGCTCCATGGTTCTCAGATAAGTTAAAGTAAAGTCGTAATTTTCATCATTATGGCATTGCCCTAGTTTTTAATGAGGGGATGTTTTCTTTTTTTTACATTATGCAAATTTCCTTATCCTAACAAAGTTTGAACCTAATGAATTTAGTATATTTGGAATAAGGATAAACTGTACATTACTTTCATGCACATACCGCTTTAAGAGTTTCAGCTTCCCTTGACGCGATTTGCTCTTCCTTTACCTTTCAGTACCGTTAACAGTCCGATAATTTGCGTTATCTTTGCCTACTGATGAAGTCAAGTAAATATATTACCAGTATGTTTAGTTTTAGTTTCATAGATCTCGCAAAATTTCAGTTAGCAATGGTTTTGTCTTATTCATTTCGTAGAAACTTATTACAACTAATTTTATGCATATACTTTATCAAAATCGTTAAAAATTAGGTACACTGGAATACTGGAGCCAAAAAGCTGATATCAATCCTAGACCCCCCTCCTTCCTACAAGTTTGATGACGGTGCATCTATATTTAGATCACTCCCTTTACACTAACTCAGTGGCTCGTTCAAAAGTCGCTTATGAGTTGTTACCCAAATAAAATAAATAGAAAAATAGTCAAAGGTAATGCCGATTTGACAAAGCAACCAACGCTATTAAACTAGTTCATTTTTTTCCTTCTGGGGCATAAACGGGTATTAATAAGATTAACAAAATACATGTAAAAATAAGGAAAGTAAAGGATAGAAGAGATAAGAATATCTGTAAAGCTAGAATAAATGATACGCAGTTAATAGAAATACACTGGATTAAGTTGAAATTTAATTAGATTAAAAAAAGAATAAGTTTTTTCCTTTCGTGCTGAAGAGCACAGTAGCGTTAAGCCCACTAAAGAAAATTCTGCTATTTTAATCTAATTTATGTTCAGGTTAAGTCTAAGTTTGGTCAACTTTTGAAAAGGGCAAATTATATTAAACCGTGGGGGAAGAGTAGGAAAATTAAACAAACCGTAAAAAAATCATAATGACGTTTCAATGTGTATGTGCCTTTTTTTCAATTAACTAAAAAAACAGGTTTTTTGAACTGAAAGTAAGGAGCGACATTAAAACTTAAAACGAACAGAAATTATTCCGTATATGAAAGGGGATGTCCCCTCCTCAACGCCTCACTCTTTACGCTAAAGCATTTTATTGTTTTAAAAAATAAACTTTTTTTAAAGAGTAAAAAATTTTCGTAAAGAGCGAGGCGTTGAGGAGGGGACAGCCCCTTTCATATACGGAATAATTCCCCCCACTAGAAAAAAAAATCCTCCCGAAAACGCCTTTATGCTAAAACACTTTTTGTGCCAGATCTTGATTATTTCTTTGAATTTTAAAACCAAAAACTTTCTTAAAAATCCAAGTGGAATTGACGTTTATCAGCTAAAAACTCACACAAACGATAATGGTTCTTATACTTTCACGGCGGTCGTTAGAAATACTAGGCCATGAGCACAAGCGCTGAGCGCAGTTGATGACTGCTGTGAATAGAGTCTTGTGTTTAAGCAGTTGTGAGAGTCTTGTGAGATTGTGTGAGAGAGAGGAAACTCAACTTTGAGAGAGTGAGCGCAAAACTTTCGGCTAGGAAATATAATGTTGCTACTAGAATAGTAGGACTACTCGGCATGCAAACGAAATAGAGAACGATTAAAAAAAACTGCATGTGAACAAGAAGCTTAAACGTTCCTGCTTATGACTATTGCTGACTTTGCTGAAAAAATAGCGACAAATGAATATAATCCAAATGGAATGTCATCCGGATCGGGGAAGCTTTCCGTCAAATGCTCCTTTGCTCCCCTATTTATCGCTACATCTGTCTCAATAAAAGAAGATCGTGTTTCATCGATACTAATATGTTACCGTATTTTCTGTGCTATGCCAAGTTTAAGCTGGAACTAATGACTAACACAAATGGGGAAGACAAAGGTGCGCGGAGAAAAGCGAAGTATTTCTGCTTGAAGATAGTACAGATAACTTTGACATTTAAAAGCCAGAATATTCAACTAAGGAAAAATAAACCCACGAACCAATAATTTGAGGAATCGAGTTCACTTAAGCTCATTTTTTTAAATGAAAGGGAGTAGGCTATATTTTTTCTCAGCACTTTTCCAAAATTGGAAGGGGGGGGGGGTATTGTTAAAACTACAAAAATACAGGAAATAGGGCAAATTGATATCAAGTAAGACAGGTAACCAAAAATGTGTCAAGTTCTAAACAAATTACAGTTTTTTCAGTGTTAACAATGGCCCATTATTTCAATTGGGAGGTTATTTTGAGGTAGAGGTTATATGAACTCCAATATGAAGGTGACCTAATCGTCCTTCAAGGGAATGATTTTAGAAATATTTTCACCAAGTAATGTTTTGTCTTTCTTGGTGGTCGCAAGTACACCAAAAATGAAACACATTTTCGACTAGTTCTTTTTACATTTCAGTCACATGGCTTAACACATATGTTGAACATTCGCTTCAAGCCATCCACAGGTGAATATAATGGACTATCCCGTATGGATATACGCTTCGAAATAAATTAGCAGCGTCGAACAAACCTGCTTCACTAGTTACCTTTCCTATGCGCTTCTTCCTTGAGATGAATATAAATGTTCATTCTGGATAGCAATAATCATGTATCATAGGCGGGGGGGGGGGGATACTCGTATCAGAATAATAGGTATGCTTACATGGGAAAACAAAGCTTGGAATCACTGAGCTGATTTTTCATACGGCTTACTGATTTTTAACGAAAACAGTGCATTTTCCTTACTTACTGGGCCTTTTCATTACCTGGGATTTGTAACAAAGATCCCAGGCAGCTCCATAACGCTATACCAAAAAGTTGTAATTAATTTGGTTTGTGAAGGCTTAGTCTACTGGACAGCAAAATACTGCTGAAGATGAATTCAAAACTGAAAGAAAACAATCGAAAAGCTTTCAAACTTACTTTATTTCTTTTTGAAGCAAGTAACGATCGAAAACCAAACTTATGTTCGTGATTCTCAACAAAATACCTCCACTTTAGATTAAAAGATGATTTTATTCCTTACAATTTCTAGAATAGAAGCTTTTTGCCCCAGAAGTCTTGTTGAACATATAAACAATGCTGGAAGCAAAACAAAGAAAAACCTGGTTTTTACTTTTTTAAGAGACACTCTCAAATATAGATTTTTAATTCATCATTCGAAAAGTGTAGAAGCAATATGCTTCTTTCTCCAAGTTTCTATTATTTTTCTCAGTGCATTGCGCCTGAAAAGAAATATCGAAAACTGCAAGGACACCATTCGGAACAGTTCAGACGAAGCAGAGCCCTTTTTTGGCTTAAAAAAAAGGAAAATGGATTAAAGAGTTAATAAGGATGTTTCCACCTCCCTGTGTTTGGAGTCCGGGACGGGTAAATTGACTACAATAAAATTTGCAAGATATTGGATTGAGAAATCACAAATTTCATTGAATTGGAACTAATATTTTTAATATTCTACACGTTTCATTCACTATTGCTAGAACTTTATTCAATGTTCATCATATTTATTGGTTTCTTTTTTGATTAGGTTCTCAGTGAAAAGGAAGACAAAGCCTACAGTTATCCCATCTGAATAACAATCAAATTTTTGTTAAGGGGAGGGGACATAATAAGTGAGTCTTATAGGCAAGTGAGAGAGAAATAATAAGAGACGAAGAGAGAGAGAGAGGGGGGAGAGAGAGGGGGGGAGAGAGAGAGAGAAGGAGAAGGAATCAATTTTCATTGCCAGATGGCACGTAAACTGGACAGGCTGGTCATCAGTGACCAGCTTTATCTCTGTTGTTAAAAAAACGAAACGAATCAAATTTGAAACATACGGTAGAACAGTTCACTATTTTCCTCTATATGTTTTTTCGTGTTGTTTTACTTGGTCGAACATACTTTCAAAGAGGAAATTTGTTAAAAGAGCTTCTTACTTCGAACTGATATAATGAGGCCCTACTTGCAAGCCATAAAAATTCTTATAAGGCCAATTTTAAATTCTTCTAAGACGAGCCCAAATCGTTTCTTATGGGGAAAACAAAGTCCTAGGACTAGCAATATGTAAATAATAAGGATGCTGAAAATCGAATAAATAAGCTGTATGACATTTTGTTCATTCAAAGGGCTCTTGTAAATCTTGGCTGTGTTTCTTCGTCTGGATGTATTTTACATTATATAAGCCATTTAGAAATTATCGTGCCTAAGGGGCGGAGTACCTGATTCATTTCTTACAATCTGAATAATTACGTTATTAAAAGTACTAGGTTATCTTCTCAAACTGTGGAAATTATGTTATTGATAGTACCCGATTCCATCCTTAAAAGTGAATTATCATTGTAAATAGTTGTAACAATAGCCTTTGATTGTGAAAGCTATGATAAACAGACATGAATAAGTTTTTTCTCAAATGGGTCACCATCCATAAAACGATTTGTGCTCCTCGTGAAACAAAATAGTGATTGCAAGCAGTTCTCTTCAATCAGTGCTGTGTTGACATCAGGCATGTCAGGCAGCACCTAGGTACTAAATAAGGCAAATACCGATTCTAATATTCCGTTGCTGGACAAAGATATCCATTAGCTGAAAGGGGATTATGAGACAATTAGAATCTAATTCTGTGTGCAAACATGAGCCTATAAGTTCCTTTCTTCATGTAAGCTGAGTCAGAAAATACAATACTTGGAATATCAGGGACTCTTTTTATATTTAATTTTTTTTTTCCTTGTAGAACGGGTGATTTCTACGAAGAAACAGTTTTCAGGAAGCCTATCAATGGGAAGTTTTAAGCCAAACCCCATTTTTTGTAATATTTTTAGCTTCCAATTTGGCAATGAAAAGTATGCTTCAAACCTTACATGGAAATGCACGGTGATAAAGAGTGACGTTTGACTACATTAAGCAAAATCTGTAAAACGAAAGCATGAAAAAATGCATGCTTAAAATACCCTCAACTTGGGTCAATCCAATAAATCTGGATTTACGTGTCGGCAGTTACTATCAGAAGAGAATTTGTTTGTTCCTTCAATAGATTATTTGAAAAAAACTACGTTTTCTAAAGAGTTAAAGAGACTGAGTTACAAGGTCGAACCTTAAAACGTACAGGGATTAGGAGGCACAGTTGGGGGGCTGCCACCCCCCAAACCCCCCGCTTTCGCAGCCTTTAAATAAAAAAAAAAATTTTAAACTGAAAGTAAGGAGCGACATTAATACTTAAAACGAACAGAAATTATTCCGTATATGAAAGGGGCTGTGCCCTCCTCAACGCCTCGCTCTTTACGCTAAAGTTTTTATTGTTTAAAAAAAGAGTTGTGAGAAAGTCAAACTTTAGAGTTAAGAGTGAGGCGCTGAAGAGGGCACAGCCTCTTTAATATACGGAATAATTTCTGTTCGTTTTAAGTTGTAATGTCGCTCCTTACTGTCAGTTTAAATTTTTTATTTATTTAAATGCTACAAAAGCGAGGGATTTGGGGGGCGGCAGCCCCCCAACTAACTGTTAGCTGATTTGACAGCTTGCGGGCTCTTATAGGAAAACGATAAGAGCCCGCTTATAGCGGGTTCTTATAGGAAGACGAGGTTTTTCGTAAATGTAAATTCGGGGGATAATTTTTTCGGTCTGAAAATATCAAAAGATCCTAACAGGTCGAATTCTGCTTCTAATGAGTCCTCACTCACCCGGATCAGTTGCCAACTGTGGCCTGTAGGCGTGGCTAAGAAGAAAATTTTTTTTGGACTTTAAGTGGCTATATTTGGTTTTTGGAAAACAGGGAAGGAGTGATCGGATTGAGCTGAAATTTCGAGGATAAGCTCCCGGGTCCTTGGAAAGCTTAACCTTTAAATATCAACCCAATCGGACAACGTTAAAGGGGGACTGTAGTCGGAGGGTCGAAACTTCCGGCCCACGTTTACCCATGAAGATAAAGTCGGAGGAGGATAAAATTTCGTATGTTTCTTAGTTTGAGCTTGGGCTACAAAATGCGATCACTGCCGTCTCTCTGCGACCGCTAGGATCGGAAATCACTCAACATTGTAGTGGGTCACCTCTTTATAGAGGCACAAGTGTGCCTCCCTGATGTACAAAAATCTTAGAAAAGTATTCGATCTTGCCAAAATAATCCCGAAAAGAAATTTGATCTTGGTAAAGATTTACCGTCAAATTCAGCATGTCTGTTAACCTAGGAATGGACCTTTAATCTCTTTCTTTTAAACTGTAAGATTTTCTGTTTTTGTTGATAATCATAGTTAAGGCTACCTTTTTTTGTTTTTTCTTTGTCGCTTATTGTTTTTCCTTATTGTTAGAAATCGTTATGAACTAGTTAATTTATAAGATTAGAACATGACTCATTCAAACGAATATTTGAGTTTTTGTGTGTGAAATCATAAACAGAGGCTAGTATTTATAATATAATAACGATTTTATTTTACATTCATTTGTTGTAATGCATTTTATGAGCAAGATTTAAATTGCTAACAATAAAGAGATTAAAACACACACACACAAAAAAAAACAGTGAAGACGCACAAAAAAAAACAAATAAAAAACAGTGAAATGACTGGAAAAAACATCGTGCCTAAACAAAAACTTTAAATATATTTCAAATTCTTAGGCTTCAATGAATTAAGCCAAGTGCAAGATGAAGCACGAGGTCACAATGACAATGAAAAAAAAGGATAATCAAAACTTACTACAGAAATATGATTCAAATTCATGTAGGTTCAAATAAGAAACAATAATGCAAGTTATTAATTAGGAATGGGTATGCTACACTCAAATTATAATTCAGTAGTAATTAACAAATTTGTGTGACATTACAATTTTTCTGTTCTTAATAGCCCCTTTATTTTTTCAAAAAGAAAAATATCTTCAACAAATACGTGTACGACTTTTATTTTCAAGAGGGATATGTTTTATTTATTTGACAGTAACTCTTCTAATTAATTTTCATTTATTCAGCTCCTTTAGTTCATGAAAAATCTAAAACACAAAGTCAACAACTGTCAGGGCAAATTTCCTTTTAAAAATGCCTAGGGAGGAAATAAATAGCTAGTTGGAGAAGCTTTAAGAGTAATCGAATGAGATTTCCACTGTGCTTTCGGATATATTAATAAAAGCAGGAAAATGGAAATCGATTAGGAGTTTTGATGCGAAACATATTAATTTTACAGTTTATTGTAATGACTTATTTCTTAGGTCTGTCTCTTTAGTCTATTTTAGTAAATTGTAAGGCTTTATGCTGGGACAAAAAATGGGAATCGAGAGAGGAGGGTGTTATCACCCTTCCCCATTTTACCCTCCAACCCCAATCCTCCACCCCATGCTAGATTTCGAAATATGCTTTTTGTGGTATTTTCATTGGCAAAATGTTACATTTTTTATATTTTCATTTTAAGCAAATGAAAAAATACTTCCCTTCCTTTAAATCTTTTTGTGTCGGCACTTCTGGCTTTTTATATGCTTTTCAGAGCTCAAATCGAAATTAGGTCAGAAGTCCTGTCAAAATCGGTAGGAGGTCAGATTTCATTTTGGTCAGAGGTAACGTCGAAATTTACTCAAGAGGTTGGTCAAGGATCAGATCTGGTTTTCCGCTTAATATACCGTTCATACATTTAGTAGAAAAATGTCAAGGTTTTTTTTTTATTATAGTTATTAATTTGTTTGGTTAGTCTGCTTATTTTGCACTGACTGAGTCAATTGGCTACCAAGGAATCTATTCAGCATTCGATCTGTTAGGAAAAATCCTTATGAACTTAAAAAGTGAAACGTCGATCAATTACTTCGATGCATCCACATAAAAATTAAGTGGGCTTAGTCAATTTGTTTCTCAGATGTTCATATATCTGTATGTAGATGCAGAGACGGTATGCATAGAGGCTGACAAATGTATTGCGATAGATGGCACGAAATGTTTGAAAAAAATTGTGCGACACTGGGTCCTAGAAAAATCTGCATCGTGCAGTATACCTACTCTATAGCCGACTGTGGCTATGTGACTGTGATTTGATTATTAAATAATCAAATCACAGTATAGGTATACTGCACGATGCAGATTTTTCTAGGTACCGGAAGGCCCCGACAGGCGGCTGGCTTCTATATATGGATTTTCAGACAGTCTTTTGTCTTTTCATACTGAGTCACTTATTGAGGCATTTCGCTGTCCCAGTTTGCTCGACATTGAACAAAGATTTTAACTAAGGCTCAAAATTTTGGTTTTCTTTTTTAAGGTTTTTGACTGGCCGAGACCCATCGGTAAAATATATACGAATATTTTTGCAACTATCAATTCTTGTCTTTTTACGAAATTTAACATCTTTTAATGCTGTGTCTTTTCAAAGATATTTGATTATTAAAGTATATTCGATTTCTGACAGCGATATCTACAAAGTTTAAAATTTTTGGTTTTCTTTTTAAAGGTTTTTTAATTGTTGTAACCTCTAGTCAGACCATATACAAATATTTTTGCAATTTCCAGTTTTTTTACTCTTTACACAATTAAATTTCTTTTCATACTGCAGTCTTTTCAAAGATATTTGATATCTGCGTGCAAACTGCGCCCGGTAGGCTTCTATATATGCATTCTTTATATGGATTCTCAATGTCGCTTGTCTTCTAACCGGACACAATTTGTTTTATTTTTATATTGCAGTGTTTTCAAAGACATTTGATTATTAAAGCAAGTCCGATTTCTAACAGCGATTTCTACAAAGCTTCAAAATTTTGGTTTTCTTTTATAAGGTATTGTAATATTTGTATCCCTTGTTAAAATATATACAAATATTTTTGCAATTACCAGTTTTTTTTGCTCTTTACACAATTAAATTTCTTTTCATTTTGCGGTCTATTCAAAGATATTTGATATCTGCTTGCACTCTGCGCCCGGTAGGCTTCTATATATAGATTCTTTATATGGATTCTCATAGTCGCTTTTGTTAGAAACACAGTCAAATTTCTGTATGTTCATATTGCAATAAATTCACGTACATTTGATTAATAAAAAAAGTCCGATTTATAACAAAGATATCCTCTGAGTTTCCATATTTTGGTTTTGTGTCTTATGGCTTTTGCTTTGTTGTAATTCCTTGGTGTAATATATACAAATATTTTTGCAATTTCCAGTTTTTTACTCTTTACACAATTAAATTTCTTTTCATACTGCAGTCTTTTCAAAGATATTTGATAACTGCTTGCACTCTGCGCCCGGTAGGCTTCTATAAATGCATCCTTTATATTGATTCTCATAGTCGTTTGTGTTCTAACCGCAGACAATTTTTTGTAGTTTCATACTGCAGTCTTTTCAAAGATATTTGGTTATTAAAGCAATTACCATTTCTTACAACGATTTCTACTAAGCTTCAAAACTTTGGTTTTGTTTTTTAAGATTTTTAAATTGTTGTAATCCCTTGTTAAAATGTATACAAATATTTTTGCAATTACCAGTTTTTTTGCTCTTTACACAATTAAATTTCTTTTCATTTTGCAGTCTATTCAAAGATATTTGATATCTGCTTGCACTCGGCACCCGGCAGGCTTCTATATATAGATTCTTTATATGGATTCTCATAGTCGTTTGTCTTCTAACCGCAGTCAAATTTTTGTCGTTTAATAATGCAGTCATTTCAAAGATATTTGATTATTACATCAAGTCCGATTTCTAACAACGATTTCAACTAAGCTTCAAAATTTTGGTTTTGTTTTTTAAGGTTTTTTAATTGTTGTAATCCCTTGTTAAAATATATACAGATATTTTTGCAATTTCCAGTTTTTTTTACTCTTTACACAATTAAATTCATTTTCATACTGCAGTCTTTTCAAAGATATTTGATAACTGCATGAAAATTGCGCACGGTAGGCTTCTATATATGAATCCTTTATATGGATTCTCATAGTCGCTTGTCTTCTAACCGCAGAAAACTTTGTGTCTTTTAATACTGCAGTCTTTTCAAAGATATTTGATTTTAAAGCAAGTCCATTTTCTAACAATGATTTCTACTAAGCTTCAAACTTTTGGTTTTATTAAAATATACAAATATTTTTTTCAATAACCAGTTTTTTTGCTCTTTATTCAATTTTATATCTTTTCATGCTAAAGCCAGTCAAAGATATTTGATTACTACATGAAGTCTGATTTCTTACAACGACATCTAATAAGTTTCTAACTTTCCATTTTCTTTTTTAAGGTTTTGAATTGTTATAATCCCTTGTCAAAATATATACAAATGTTTGTGCAATTACCAGTTTTTTGCTCTTAACGCAATTTAATGTCTTTTCATACTGTGTTTTTTCAAATATATTTGATTATTAAGCAAGTCCAATTTCTGACAGCGATTTCTGCTAAGCTTCAAACTTTTGGTTTTATTTTTTAAGGTTTTAAATTTTGTAATCCCTTGTTAAAATATATGCAAATATTTTTGCAATTACCAGTTTTTTCGTTCTTTCAGCAATTTAATGTCTTTTCATACTGCAGTCTATTCAAAGATATTTGATTATTACTGTTTTTTTTTCAAAATTCAGGTTTTTAGTGAATTTTTCCAGACTTCTCACCTATCAAGATCGTTTTTTTATGCGAGGATATCTCAAGATACCAATTTTACCGAAAAAATATGGAGCCGTTTTCGAGAACTGACACACATATACAATTATTGCTCACATATAAAGATAGTATATATATATATATATATATATATATATATATATATATATATATATATATATATATATATATATATATATATATATATATATATATATATATATATATATATATATATATATATATATATATATATATATATATATATATATATATATATATATATATATATATATATATATATATATATATATATATATATATATATATATATATATATATATATATATATATATATATATATATATATATATATATATATATATATACAAGACACAGATACACAAGATACAATATAAAAAAAAATATATATATATATAAAATATATATATATATACAATATATATATATATATAAATATATATATATATATATATATATATATATATATATATATATATATATATATATATATATATATATATATATATATATATATATATATATATATATATATATATATATATATATATATATATATATATATATATATATATATATATATATATATATAAATAACGTATTAACGTATTTATATATATAAACGTATATATGTTATCATATAATATATAGTAGACCCACTTGAAGTATACCTACAGGAAAAAAGTTTTAAAATAGTTGTCAGATAACAATAAAAGAAAGAAAATGAAACGTAGTTTTCTATGCAAGATAATCGACTTCAGAATCTATTGTGCTTTCTGAAACTTTCTTTTTGTCTTTATTGGATTATTAGGCATATATACTTGGATAAAAGACGTGCCTTAAATGTCAAATTCACTCAGCAAACTAATTGCTGGGGAAAGACTTAGATGACTAGGACATGTTTATTCATGTCAAAATCTAGATTACCAAGAACTTTGCTCCTTAGTTTACCTATCTTGGGAAAAATCCAATCTGGGCTACAAAACCTGAACTGGGAATGAACAACTTGCAGAGACCTGCAAGATTTATGGTTTTGTGGGCTGGTTGTAGGATGTAGGCTTCTCCGTAGTAATGTAGAGATGAAGTATGAGCAATGAAGCTTGGGAATGAATCCAGGATTTTAAGATGGAGGCAACTAGAGGTTTTCTTTGTTTATATGTCAGATTTGTTGGGACGTGGCTTTATGTATAGATTTTGGATTTGCAGCCTATGCCAATGGAGGGTTCAAAAATTCTTTATTTGAACATGATTTACATATATACATAGTTCTTTTTAGCATTAGTCCCCTCAGCGAATCCCTCAAATCCTCCTCGAGAGTTTCAGCTATCTGAAACCATGAGAAAATCATTTTGCCACATCTGCAAAAATATTTTGAAGAAAAACCAAGGCCAGCCTTTTGTCATTCAGAATAATTGAAAAAAAAACTCTTTTTACGTAAGTGAAGTGTGATATTGAAGCTTAAAACAAACAAATATGTTGCTTTGCAGATCACTCAAAATATAGCTGCAAAACTAGTACTTTAGTGAAAACGCAAAAGAGACCCAAAAAACACAGGATTTTCTCTTAGGAGCAGAAAATCCCAAAAATACCCTTCAAAAAAACCTTATTTGTGAGGCTCCCAGTAGTTTTTCAACAGCCATAATATCGATAACTTCCTTAATATAATTTAAATTTTCTAAAAAAGTTAAGAAAGCTCAATTTTTAGTAATGGGCTAGTTTTTATAATTCTACAATTGGAAAATATCACAAATCAGTTTAGTTGTGCTATTTTTGTTGATATATCTTGCGTAAAAGTTCTTCATATTCAACACTCTGCAGGATTTTCTAATCTGTGAACTTAGTCTTTAGGCCTCTGTTTGATTTAGGCGATGAAACTAATTAAGTCATTATGATTTTTGCTAAGTAAGACATTAAATATAGGTTCTACTTCTTACCTCCCCCGCAACTAATATACGCAATATACGGAATATGTGCAACTCTTCTGCCGTAAAAATGTGGAGTTACCTCCACAAAATGAGTACAACTTAGTGACAAAACTAAAGAGCGATGGGGGTATGTTGTCACTAGTATATTAATTTTGCACGTAAGAAACTGAATTATTTTCATAAAAATGAAACTAAACAATGATATTTTTTTATTATGTAGCGTTTCTTTACTCAAAATGTGTTTTTTTTAGTTTTCGCTAACCAAGGGGTGCTGGGGTGATGCAGAAAGGGGGTATTGCGTAAAGAGCGAGACGTTGAGGAGGGGAGAGCCCCTTTCAAATACGGAATAATTAAGGCACATGGTAACCATGCAAAAAAAGTGATTTTCCTAGTTTGTTGCTGTGGCATGATGTCTTTGGTTGTTTATCCAGGGTATTAGATATTACAATTTCCATTCAAATGAACCCTCATCCTGTACTTTACGACCACTGGTTTTATGCGATCATCTATGGAGAACAAAAATAAAAAAGTAGACACATCTTTGCCATTCATGCAAAAAAGTGATTTTCCTTTTGTTAGAATGAGATTTCCACTGTGCTTTCAGATATATTAATAAAAGCAGGAAAATGGATATTGGTCAGGAATTTTTATGCGAAACATATTAATTTTACAGTTTATTGTAATGACTTATTTCTTGGGTCTTTTTCTTTAGTTTATTTTAGCAAATTGTAAGGCTTTATGCTGGGACAAAAAATGGGAATCTTTAGAGGAGGGGGAATCACCCTTCTGCTTTTTGTCCCACATCCCAGCTAGATTTTGAGAAATGCTTTTTGTGGTACTTTCATTGGAAAAATTGCCCTTGCCCTTAGGCTTGGAAAAATACCATTTTTTCTCATTTTAAACAAATGAAAAAATACTTCTCCTCTCTTCTCCCCTAGCTTTTTTGTCAATTTTTTTTGTGCATATGCTTTTCAGAGCTCAAATCGAAATTTGGTCAGAAATCTTATCAAAACCCCGTAAGAGGTCAGATCTCATTTTGGTCAGAGGTCATATCGAAATTTACTCAAGAGGTTGGTCAAGGACCAGATATGATTTTCAGTTTAATATACCATTCATTCATTTGGTAGAAAAACGTCACGATTGTTTTTTATTATGTTTGGTTAGTGTGTTTGGTTAGTTGTTTGGTTAGTTGTTTAGTTGTTTGGTAACAAAACTAATTTGTTTGGTTGGTCTGCTTATGTTGCACTGACTGAGTCAAATTGGCTACCAAGGAATCTATTCAGCATTCGATATGTTAGGGACAATCCTTATGAACTTAAAAAGTTAAGAACCGATCAGTTACTTCGATACTTCAACATAAGTTAATTAAAGTGGGCTTAGGCAATTTGGTATCTTAGATGTTCATATATCTGCATGTAGATGCAGAGATGTTATGCACAGAGGCTGAAAAATGTGTTCTGATAGATGGCACGAAATGTTGGAAAACATTTGTGACAGTAAGTACTAAGGCATCATAGATTCGATATTTATACAACACAGATGCGTTCAGTTCCTTTTGATTTAGCTCTGAATATGCCCCGTAAGTTTAAACTTAATGCACTTAATTGTTTCTGAGATTTTGCAGATACGCCTTTTGACAGCCCTTATGCACATAGCATAAAAATGAGAAAATAATTTACACTTTACTGCGAACAAACCCCGCTATGTGTTTTTATTTCTCATAATATTGAAAAAAAATCAACATCATAAAAATCCTAGCCAAGATTATTGAAAAAAAATCAAGTGAGTGTGGATCGGCAGCTTAATATGTATACTGCTATTCATTCCTGAAAGTATGAATAATTCTCAATTTATTAAAGTTAGAAAAAGGAGAAAAAATTAAAAAATTTTTAGGTTTTCAGCAGAATGCAAATTATGTTGTGGTCATTAGAAGGCACAGGGAGTGTCAGCCCTCCTCTTCTTAGTTTTGGCTCGTTTTTAGTTTGAATCGGTTGTTTATTGTCATTTCTTTTTGTTTTGGGCCTCGTTCATTTATTGACGGTGATTCCTGGTATTTTTACACTTGAAAACTTGGGTTGACTTTATTTTTGCCCATCTTTAGTTAAATTTTGCTCTTTACTTTTCTTTGAAAAAGTTCTTTTGTGGAAAAAGTTTTTAAATTAATTTCTGTTCGTGTTTGGTTGAAAAAATCTTTTTCATTGGTTAGGAAAAGAATATTTTAAATCTTTTCATTTTTTTTTTTTACAATATAGGTTTTGGTTTACTATTTATGTGTTGGACAATTTTTTTTTTGATTTTCTTAATAATATACGCCCATTTAGAAATCTGGATGAACTTCGTAGGTTTTGACTTAATTTTTTACCTTAAATTTATCTGAAAAATAAAACCGAATTTACTATTATGTTCCTAAGACATTGTATTTATTCTATTTTGAAAACTGGGATGCACTTAGAAACTTTTGATGTAATCAAACAATTCGTGGTAACGAACTGTAAGTAAGGAGTGACTCTGCTCAATAGTAACCGAAACTCTAAAAAACTTGATATCAATATCAATAGATACATCAAAACAATCAAATTATTATGCTGGTTCCCAATATATAGAATTCAGTTTTACCTATATATAATATATGTAATTAATATGAAAATCATACCATCAGATTCAGCGCACAATAGAACCGTATTATGGTAGTTTCAAGCTCCTATATACAAAATTGTAGAATTCTGCTATTTTTGCTAGAATATAGATCACGGATGCGTGTTGTTTTTTTCTCAGGGTGATCGCATCGAAATAATTGTACTAGGAGATCGGGAGAGGGTTCATTCAAACGGAAATTAAGAGTTCTAGAAACTTTTCAAGTGACCAAAAAGATTGGAGGGCAACTGGTCCCCCTTTCTCACCCCTTTTTTCTCTTAAGTTATCTGATCAAAATTTTGAGATAGCGATTTTGTTCAGTATAGTTGAAAAATCCGATTACTATGTCTTTAGGGGTAAAAATGGCCCTCCCACAGATTGTGGGGAGAAACCTGTAAGTTATGAAATTTGCCCATTGTTTATGCATAGTATTTATTATTGGGAAGTATACAGACATTATTTTGCGGTGGGGGGAGATTTTTTGCTTGGGGTAGGCTTCCATAGTGAGAATTTTCCTTGGGGAGGGGAATTTTTGGAGGGTGAATTTTCCAGGGAAATTTTCACTGGGAAGATTTGACAGAATTCCTAAACGAAATTCTTGTTAATTGTCTAACATTATCTTTACCGACTCAATTTTGTATGTAGAGATGTTTTTGGGGAAATTTCCAGGGGCTATTTTCTGCCTCTTTTGATTTCCAGGAAAAGATTGCCACGGAAGGGGGCATTTCCAGAGTGGTAGAAAAACCTATTAGAAATATGCCTTTGGGGCTAATAAGCCTTTGGGGGAATAGCAAAATGTCATATTGTATGTGCATTTAATGAAGAATAAATTTTATCTTTCTAAATTAAAGTGTTTTTCAAATACAAGTATGCTGAGGAGAATTTTTCAGACTGAATCGTCCGCAAGAAATTTTACGAAGGGGGGATTTTCAACAAAGATGGAACTGTCTGGAGGGAATTTGCACTTTACATGGGATGAACTTTTTTGAATAGTTTTACTTGAGGGGGCGGGGGGTATATTTCATGGAGGTTGAGTCAGATTTCCTGACATTATTTGAAAAACAATCGGAAACTAAATACAAAATCAAGTAACTGAAAGTAAGAAATCAACATTAAAACTCAAAGCGAAATTATTCCGTATATTTATGGTCTCCCCCTCCTCAATACCTTTCTCTTTAAGATAAAGTTGACTGTTTGTCCCAATTTTTTAAGAACGGCAAATGAAGCACAGGGGTCAATTAATTAGAATAGGAAGATTTTTTTAAACAAAAAAATTTTTAAACACGAAAAACGGGTTTTAATTTTCTAAAAAGCAGTGAACTACAAAACAATTAATTATGCACAAAAACTCCGAATATTTCGGCCCCACATCTGGGATTCTCTCTCAACGGGAAAAAAAAACAACTTAAATTACATTACAATAAAACATACTAAACACAAAGAGAATGAAAAGCAAAAACTAAAGAAAAATATAAATAAATAAGAAACAAAACTCACATATTAATTAAACACTTCCATGCACTGAATGTCTTTCAATAGCCTCCTTCAGAATATAAATGGAAATATATTAAATAAACACTTATGATACTGAATGTACTATAATGATTCTACTTTTCCTCCCAGTATATAAATTGAAATCTATCAAAATGAAGAATATATTTATACTTAGACTAAAACATAAAGGTCAACTAATCTCCGGTCCATAACCCTTAATTAAATTTCATCAACATTTCTATGAATTATAAATTGAATGGATTCGTTTGGTCAAGCTGCAGTGTTCAGTCTACTTATTCTCATCATTTAACCTATTCTGACCTAAGGTCATCTTTCGTTTCAGAAATATTATTAAAATCAGTAACTGGTTGAATATCTTGGTTCTGCATTTTAATTAAACTATTATAAATTGAATTGATCCCAAATTCTCTTCATCTCTATTGATACTAGTACCCCCATATATTATCTTTTTTATTTCTATAATTTTCTATTATTTCTTTTTTATTTCTATATATTTCTATAATTTATTTCTAAAAAAAGATAATGTATGGGGGTACTAGTATCAATAGAGATGAAGGGGAATTTGGGATCAATTCAATTTATAATAGTTTAATTAAAATGCAGGCAAGATATTCAACCAGTACTGATTTTAATAATATTTCTGAAACGAAAGATAACCTTGCGAACAAAGGTCAGAATGGGTTAAATGATGAGAAAAGTAAACGAACTGAAGCTAAGCTTGCAACCAAACGAATCTATTCAGTTTATAATTCCTAAAATGGTTGATGAAATTGTGAAATTTAATTAAGGGTTATGGACCGGGTGGTTAGTTGACCTTTTAATGTTTTGGTCTAAGTATAAATATATTCTTCATTTTTGATAGATTTCAATTTATATACTGGGAGGAGGCGAGTAGAATCATTATAGACATTCAGTACATGGAAGTGTTTATTTAATATATTTCCATTTATATTCTGAGAGGAGGCCAGTTGAAAGACATTCAGTGCATGGAAGTGTTTAATTAATAAGTCAGTTTTGTTTCTTATTTATTTATATTTTCCTTTAGTTTTTTGCTTTTAGTTCTCTTTATGTGTTTAGCATGTTTTATTGTAATGTAATTTAAGTTGTTTTTTTTTTTTTCCCGTTGAGAAAGGCTCCCGGATGTGGGGCCGAAATATTCGGAATTTTTTTGCATAATTAATTGTTTTGTATTTCACTTCTTGGTAGAAAATTAAAACCCGTTTTTCGTGTTTAAATATTTTTTTGTTTTTAATGGAAAAGCAGTGTGGTCTAAGAAATTATTTAAGATTTTTTTAAAAACGCCAAAAGCTTTATAGTTCATGATAACGAACTGTAAGGAAGGAGCGACGCGGCTCAATAGCAACCGAAACTCTAAAAAACAGAAATTTTAAACCAATAGATATATAAAGAAAAATGCTTTATTACGTTGATTCCAAATATTTAAGTTTCATTAGGTTTAGTGTTACCCATCAAAGGCTAGCAGACTGAGAAAATTTGCCTGATTTAGAACCAGGAAGGAAAACACTCCTTCACAGAATCACTTCACAGAAACACTCCTTCACAAAAAATGTCACAGAATCTTAAGGAAAATCATACTACCAGATTCAACGCATCAGAGAACCCTATTGTAGCGGTTTCAAGCTCCTATCTGTTAAAATGGAGAATTTTGTATGTTTGGCCAAAAGAAGTATCACAGATGCGTCTATATTTTTTTGTTTTGTTTTTTCTTTTTTTTTCTTCTCTGAAAAGTTTGACTGTTTGTCCCAATTTTTTAAAAACGGCTCCTGATATACAAGGGCTGTTTAATTAGAATAGGAAGTTTTTTTTAAGAGTGTGCAAAAGCTTAAGCGTAATCGGTTGATCGTATCAAATCAATGGTCCTAGAGAAGCAGGAAATGCTCATTCGAACAGAAATCAAAATTTTCCAGAGGAAATTTTACACGGGGGAAAACTTTGCCAGAATTAATATACAAATTTTGTTTTAATTTTTCATATAGGGTGAGCCATATTCGAACCTGCATTAGTTGAAAAACGTTCATAAATTGAAAAAAAAAGCAAGTTTGTTTAAATTAAAGAAAGGTGGGACTTAAACGACCTTAAACGACCTTAAACGACTTAAACGAAAACTTAAAACGACCAGATATTCTTCCGTATATGAAAGGGGCTGTCCCCTCCTCAATGCCCCGCTCTTTACGCAAAATATTTTTATTCCTTTAATAAGTAAAATTTTTACAAAAGAACTAAACTTTAGCGTAAAGACTGAGGCGTCGAGGAGGAGTAGAAGCAGCAGTAAAAGTAGCAGAAGTAAAAGTAGGATTATTGGGAGCGATATTAGTGGTAGCACTAGTAGTATTCGTACTAGCAGCAACAATAGTATTCACATTGTGCCATTTTGGTCTAGATCAACAATTCTTTCTCGTTCTCTGATAATTTCAGCTTAATACTTCAATCCGTTTCTTAGACATTGCTGAACCCAGATGCACATAGTGTGTTTTGGTTTAGCGCAACGTCCCTCTAAACACTCTCCAAAAGCTCCAAATTAATGTGATTAGTTTTAGTAAATACTACTACTACTACTAACAAATCACCGCAGCACCAAGCCGCCTGAGGCAAAAACAGCTACGCACGTTCCCAATCTGTTCTAAACCTCCCTTTTTACACCCGCCCACGAAGTTCCCATTTCCTTTAAATCTTTCTTTATGACGTCCTCCCACCCCAGATGGGGACGACCTGCTTTCCGTTTAGCTCTAAATGGTTGGCCGAAAAGAACAATCTTCGGCAATCTGTCATCCTTCATCCGCACAACGTGCCCTAACCACCTCAATCTTTCGGTCATTATAGCCATAGAGAGCGGTATTGAACCACATTTTTCGTATAGCCTATTGTTTGAAATACGGCCAGTCAGCCGGGTACCCAGAACAATCTTTAAGCAATTTCTCTGGAAAACATCTAGCAAATCTTCATCCGGTTTTCGGAGCGTCCATGCTTCAGAGCCATATTTGACCACTGTCATCACTGTAGCTTCTAATATTCTAATCTTGGTTTGCAGACATATCTTCCTATTCTTCCAGACTTCTTTTTTAACTGTGAAAAAACACCCTGAGCCTTGGCTATTCTATTTTTAACATCGTCACTGCTCCCACCATCTTTACTAATAATACTACCAAGGTAAGCGAAGCTGCCCACCTGATCAATCTTTTCATTACCCAACGTCACCTTTTCATCTTCACTTATTCCTAGCCTTAGTGACTTAGTCTTCCTAACATTAGTTTTCAAACCAATTCTAGCACCCTGAACTCGCAAAACCTCTAAAACTTCATTCATTTTGCTCACACTTTCATCTAGGATGCTTAAATCATCAGCATAATCCAAGTCCAGGAGACGTTTTCCTCCCCATTTGATTCCGTGGTCTCCCATTGCCTTTCCTGAGCTCCTTAGAACAAAGTCCATCAAAATAATCCATATAAAGGGGGATAGAATACAACCTTATTTAACCCCAGATTCTTGACGAAACCAGCTTCTAATCTCCTTACTCAACTTAACCAAACTAGTGTTATTCTGGTACACAGTACTGATTACTTTAATGTATTTGTCTGGTATACCAAACAAGAATAAGAACTTCACTAAAGCCCTTCTATCAACAAATAATTGAAAACTCAGGAACTTCTCAATTATTAACCTAAGAGTGAAAATTTGGTCGACACATCCTCTACCTTTTTTAAAACCGCACTGCTCTTCTCTTAAAACTTTGTCTACGGCATCTCTCAGTCTAAACAGTATCATATTACTAAGTAATTTACTACCTAGAGAGACCAGACTAATCCCTTAATAATAACCACACTCACTTTTATTACTTTTCTTATAAAGTGGCTTAATTAAGGTTTTCCTAAAATAGTTAGGTAATTCTCCTTTTTCAAAAATCCTATTCATAATCTTCAGTAACTTATTTCTGACCTCAGAACCACCATATTTAAGAAACTCATTTACCACCCTATCAGCCCCTGAAGCCTTATTATTCTTTGATCCTTTTAGTACTGTTGCTAATACCTCCTCACAAAACAAGTCTTCCTTCACATCCAAGGTATCACAAACTTTTTCATTTTCCTCTATATTTTTTTCCTGCAACTTTATCTCGGTTAAGCAAGTTCTCGAAATGTTCCACCCATGTAGCTTTAGTTGTCTTCCTTATTATTAATTGCGACCCCATTCATATTTTTAATTGACACAATTCTAGATTAACAACTTCCTCTTAAATTGTTAACGTGCCAGTACAAAATTTTACCATTATGTCGTCTAGCTGCATCTTCCAGATCCTCGGCAACTTTATCCATGGCCTCCACTTCACACCTCCTTAGTTCATATTTTAATGCTTTCTCCCCTTTCTTTACATTTCTTTTGTTTTCATACAATCTATCACTCAGATAATTCTTGTACAAGTCCTTTCTCCTTTCTATTAAACATAAAGCTTTTTCACTAATATTCTTAGCTGTGATTCTAGCTTTCTTCCCTAATACACCTTCAGCAACTTCACAAATTATTTTTCTAAAATTATTCCAACCATCTTCCACATTATCAAATTTTAAACTCTGAAGTTTAGTATTAAACTGTTCCTGGAAAGTTTCTCTCAAATTCTCATCTTGGAGTCCACCAATATCATAACTTCCCGGTAGGTAGTTACCCTTCCGATATTTCAGTTTTAAATTAACCTTTGACACTACTAGATGGTGATCTTTACTTTTAATTATTTGAAAAAAACTACGTTTTCTAAAGAGTTAAAGAGGCTGAGTTACAAGGTCGAACCTTAAAACGTACAGGGATTAGAGGTACAGTTGAGGGGCTACCGCCCCCCAAACCCCCGCTTTCGCAGCCTTTAAATATAAAAAAATTTCTTTAAACTGAAAGTAAGGAGCGACATTAAAACTTAAAACGAACAGAAATTATTCCGTATATGAAAGAGGCTGTGCCCTCCTCAACGCCTCGCTCTTTACGCTAAAGTTTTTATTGTTTAAAAAAAGAGTTGTGAGAAAGTCAAACTTTAGCGTAAAGAGCGAGGCGTTGAGGAGGGCACAGCCTCTTTCATATACGGAATAATTTCTGTTCGTTTTAAGTTTTAATGTCGCTCCTTACTTTCAGTTTAAAGAAATTTTTTGTATATTTAAAGGCTGCGAAAGCGGGGTTTGGGGGCGGTAGCCCCCCAACTGTGCCTCCTAATCCCTGTACGTTTTAAGGTTCGACCTTGTAAATCAGCCTCTTTAACTCTTTAGAAAACGTAGTTTTTTTCAAATAATTTCTGCACGTTTTTGTACAGTTTATTACTTATTATTGCTTGACTAACTGTTAGCTGATCGTGTCAGGAGTTAAAGTTGGGGGCTGCCGCCCCCCAAACCCCCGCTCTTGAACATTCTTGTGTTAAGGCTTTTAATTCCTGAATACTCAAATCACGTCGTACAGGGTGCTTCCTAATCCCTGTACGTTTTAAGGTTCGAACTTGTGACTCAGCCTCTTTAACAGCCCCCCCCAACTGTGCCTCCTAATCCCTGTACGTTTTAAGGGTCGACCTTGTAACTCAGCCTCTTTAACTCTTTAGAAAACGTAATTTTTTTCAAATAATTTAAAAAAAAAACTGAGTTTCTTTTTAAAGTTTAAATTCAGTATATAAAAAAGTTGCTCTGATGGTGAATCGAACCCGGGTTTTCCGCCTGACAGTCTGGAGTATCAACCGCTGGACTATACAGACACAATAGTCATTGTTATTTAGTAAATCAAAGCTATTTTCGACGCAAGCAAATTCCCAAAAAACTTGATATTTGGTTTTTGGAAAACAGGGAAGGAGTAATCAGATTGAGCTGAAATTTTGAGGATAAGCTCCCAGGCCCCAGGAAAGCTTATCTTCTAAATTTCAGCCCGATCAGACAACGTTTAAGGGGGGTTCTGGTGAGAAAAATTAACATGGGATATTATAGGAAAACAAGGTTTTTCGTACATGTAAATTCGGGGGATAATTTTTTCGGTCTAAAAATATCAAAAGGCCCTAACAGGTCAAATTCTGCTTCGAATGAGTCCTCATTCAACCGGATCCTTTGCCAACTGTGGCCTGTAGGCGTGGCTAAGAAAAAAAAGAAATGATGATGAATTTTAAGTGGCTATATATGGTTTTTTGAAAACAGGGAAGGAGTGATCGGATTGAGCTGAAATTTCGAGGATAAGCTCCCGGGCCCTAGGAAAGCTTAACTGTATCCATTACTGTTTTCTTTTCCTACACCAAATTTACCTAGGCTGGGATACCATCTATCCCTATTTCCACCAACCTGGGCGTTAAAATCTCCCAGTAATAACATCATATTTATACCTGGGACCTTGTCTATTTGCTCCTGTAACCGTAAGTAAAATTCATCTGAGTCACTAGTATCTCCGTCAGTCGGTTCTACAGGGGCGTATATTACTATAACTGATACTCTGAACTTTTTAGTCATAAAATAACCAATTAGTATTCTATTATTAATACCTTCCCAGCCTAAACAAGACTAAGCATCTTCCTTATTCATCATGAGCCTTACTCCCTGTCTATGTACACCATCCTTCCTGCTTGAGTAAACAAATTCTATATCACCTAATTTCATACTTCCTACCCCTGGGATATGAGTTTCTGGAACTCCTAATAAGTCCAGTTCGAATAGTCTGAATTCGTCAGTCAAAATGTCGATACGATGGTCATGTTTTAACGTCGTAACATTCTAATTTCCAATTTTAATGGTCTTTAAATCATTGAAATTATTTTCACATCAGGAAAAGCAATGATTCTGGATACCAGTGCAGGACGGATATCACATATCTTTTCAAGTCTACACCAAAGGGCTTGAACCGGTTTAAAACTGAACAGCAAGAAGTCCCTGGGACCTCCAATATGAATAGAGGCTTTGTGCAATCCTAGGCCCATCTTGGTCATAACATGGTTTTCAGCACTTGGTGATGCTCTTCTATCAACAAGAGTCGAAATCCTGCACAGACATTCTCAAGCCTATTACCTCCGACTCATTATATATTCATGCCTACAAATATTATGCTACTACGGGGAGGCAACCCATAATAGATAATTTAGCTAGGATACGCTGAATTTGATAACGTGATTTTTATTACGAATCTGTGAGACATTCTCAAGCCTATTACCTCCGACTCATTATATATTCATGCCTACAAATATTATGCTACTACGGGGAGGCAACCCATAATAGATAATTTAGCTAGGATACGCTGAATTTGATAACGTGATTTTTATTACGAATCTGTGACTCTGGGGGTATTTTACTTCTTTACGAATCATGCAAATTTTATCAGGGTTGTACCTTTTGATAGGCAACAATAAACTTAATGAATCTCACATATTGGGAATCGGCGTAAAAACCAATTCTTTTAATGTGTTTATTGATGTCAAAATTCCGTTTTTTCATAGTATCACTTACTATTGAGCTGAGTCGCTCCTTACTTTCAGCTCCTTACGTTACCGCGAACTTTTCGATAAAAATAAGTTGTTTATGCTGTAGCTTCTCTATTTAAATAAATTTGAAAACAAGCTGACAGTGCCACTGTCACCGTAACAACATCTAGAAATTTCTGTAGATTTCTTACTTGTAGAGGATCTACATATACGCTACTGTAAACAAAATTTTTATTTTATCAGGAGTGTTTACGTTAAACCACTCGTTAAAACGCTGTCTAATCAAGACCATCCTTGATACCCTAAAATCAAATTTTCATGGCATATGAAAAAAACATATTCTATCTTTTTCCAAGCAAATATATATATTTTAACCCTGTATCTTCTGTAAACTCTTCAAAGGCTAATGAATTTTTTTTAGTCAGTTTTAAAGAGAAATTTGTAAGAAGTAAGTAACTCTATTTTATTAGCCATCTGAAAACCACCTTTTAAAGCCTCCTAGTGGCAAAAGAAGTAGTGACTTTTCCCCTTTATAAGCATAGCTTATGCATCGAAAAAAAAAACAATGTATTTTATTTTTTTTCTTGATTCATATGGTTTATTTGACTTTTCTCTTCATATTATTTTCCATTCTTTTTCGATTTTTAATTAAGAAATATGTTTTCTTACGATCTGTCTTTTTTCTTTCGGTCATAATTTGTTCCTTTATTAAACAACAAGGAAAAATATTTTTCTTTTTCTTTTTTTTTCATCGTATTCTTTTTTTTGTTTTAAACATTTAGATAAGTGCTTAGGTTGATTATGACTTTCTCGGGTTCTCTCTGTAGCTGATTCGGAATTTTACTGTATTATTGGTATTATTTTTCTTCTTTTAAATTCGGCATTTTTTCCTTATTTGGATGAACTGTTCAGAGGACACTGAGATTAACTATATTTAATGTAGTCTTATTTCTGTCTTTGTACACACTTCGTTTCGGAAACATTTTCGAAGCTGCGAGTAAAAAAAAATAATTTGGAAACAAATGTTAAAGAAAAGACAACTCTTAATCTTCAAGCTTAGATCAATGCTTGGGATTTCCTATTCTATGTCCTTAGCTTCAATATTGTTGTCCAATAAAATTGCACATGAGTCCACCAGTTTTAACTCAGTACGTCCCAAAAATATTTTCCAATACTTAATATGACTGAGGCCAAGGGGTTAATTGCACCATGTTTATGCATTTTAATGTACCAAGTTGCACCATATTTGATTTGAATAGCGCATGGATCAAAAGATTAGTTTGGCAATAAAAGTGGGCAATAAAAGAGCTATAAAAAAGCTTGGGACTCGCAACACAGTGTGAATCACGAATCGGTAATCATACCGATTCGTGGAAATGAAATGTAAGTAAGGAGCAGCTTGGGCTAATAGCAACTGAAACTCTAAATAATGGGTCTATGTAAAAGTGTATATATCAAAAGAGTCAGGTCTTTGGGGAGGATTGCAAAAATGTAAAATTCATAAAGTTTAAAATTACCCATCAAAACCTACGAGCCCGAGGAAATATGACTGGTTTTATAAAAAGAAGAAAACACCTCCAAGAGAGCAATTGATCTTAAAAACATTACAGCATCAAATTGAGCAAGTTAGAGAACCTTATTATAGAGTTTCAAAGCTCCCATCTACAAATATTTGGAACAAGGCAGGTGTTATTAGGAACGTAATTTTAATCGACATTTCAATACAAATGTTTGGTTTCATGTTTGGTTTTTGTCACACATTAAACAGTTTGTGGCAGTGAACTGCAATTAAGGAGCAAATCGTGCTAATAGTAACCAGAACTCTAAAAAAAAGAGTTTTTTAGCAGTATGCACATTTGAAGAATTGAATATTTATGGTAATTTCAAATATATAAACTTCATTCAATTAAAAGTCACCCAACAAAAGTTACGAACCAGAGAAAATTGGCTTCATATATAAAAAAAATTGCGAAAAAATATTGCGAAAAACAGGGAAATATTGCAATATTGCGAAAAAAGGGAAAAAACACACCCCAAAAGGGCGAGTGATTTTGACGAATTCACTATTTGAATTTCAGCATATCAAATACTCACTGTGTAGGTTTTAAGACTTATCTACAAAAATTTGAATTTTTCTAAAAAAATTTTCAAATTCTCAATTTTACCAATTTTAAGATTTTTTTCGATCCCTTTTTTCGAGACTATTTTATGGTTACGGCTGTAATATGAGTGCTGGGGACAATTGAGCCCATCTTACTGTACAGCGTTTTTATGCAGCAGAAATAATTACATTCACCCGGCACAAAAGTGGAGCGCAGGGGGAGGGGTTACAAGTGCCACCAGGAAATTTCTTGAGGTGAAGCGAAGGTAGGGGGTCAGAAGATGCTGCTAGGAGCTTTTTGACGAGACTTGAGTAGTAATACAAATCGTTTTATTATTCATATGGAACGTTTAATGGCCTCTTGTTTCCTGGGGCCATTGTGTCCTACTCGTGTCCATGAGAATATCCCTATCATAGGCAGTGCGCTAGCGCTGCCTAAGTAAAGAACGATGTGGGCACAATGTGTTGTTTTTTGGTTCTTTATACCCGGGCACTTCGTATCCAAGGAGTTGTCGTAGAAACTTCGAAAAGGGCTCATTCGATTGGGAATCGGAGTAGCTAGTGCCCTTTATAATAGTCGAAAGTGATTGGAGGGCAACTAGCCCCTCCATGCCCATCATTCCCCCAACACATATCCAATCAAAATTTTGAGATAGCCATTTTGTTCAGCGTAGTTTATTTCTTGATAGAAAATATGTTTTTGAGGAGGACACTCCCCCACAACCTTCAGGGCAAGGGTTTTAAGTTATGCCCTGGGGGCATATAAGGTTTTTATAGAAGGCGTTGTCGTAGAAACTTCAAAACAGCCTCATTCGATAGGAAATTCAAAGGGCTAGCACCCTTTTTAAAAGTTGAAAGTGATTGGAGGGTAACTAGCCCCCCCCCCAAGTCCATCATTCCCCCAAATACATCCAATTAAAATTTTGAGATATCCATTTTGTTCAGCGTAGTTGATTTCCAGATAGAAAATGTGTTTTTGAGGAGGACACTCCCCCACAACCCTCAGGGCAAGGGTTTTAAGTTATGCCCTGGGGCCATATAAGGTTTTTGTAGAACGCGTTGTCGTAGAAACTTCAAAACAGGCTCATTCGATTGGAATTCAAAGGGCTAGTACCCTTTTTAATAGTCTAAAGTGATTGGAGGGCAACTAGCCCCTCTCCCCACACCCATTATTCTCCCAAACACATCCCATCAAAATTTCTAGATAGCCATTTTGTTCAGTGCAGTTTATTTCCTTATAGAAAATATGTTTTTGAGGTGGATACTCCCCCACAACCCTCAGGGAAAGGGTTTTACGTTATGCCCTTGGGGCATCTAAGGTTTTTATAGAAGGCATTGTCGTAAAAACTTCAAAGCAGGCTCATTAGATTGGAAATTCAAAGGGCTAGTGCCCTTTTTAATAGTCGAAAGTGATTGGAGGGCAACAATCCTCCCCCTACACCCCTGGGGGCATATAAAGTTTTTATAGAACGTGTTGTCATAGAAACTTCAAAAAGGGCTCATTCGATTGGAAATTCAAAGGGCTAGTGCCCCTTTTAATAGTCAAAAGGGATTGGAGGGCAACTAGCCCCTTTCTCTCGCCCACCTTTTCCCCAAACATATCCAACCAAAATTTTTAGATAGCCATTTTATTCAGTGTTTTGGATTTCCAGATAGAAATTATGTTTTTGAGGAGGACACTCCCACACAGCCCTCAGGGCAAGGGTTGTAAGTTATGCCCTGGGGGCATATAAGGCTTTTACTGAACACGTAGTCGTAGAAACTTCAAAAATGACCCATTCGATTGGAAATTGAAATGGCTAGTGACCTCTTTAATATTCGAAAGTGATTGGAAGGCAACAAAGACCCCTTCCACGCCCACCATTTCCCCTAACGTATCCGATTAAAATTTCCTGATAGCCATTTTGTTCAACGAAGTTTAAAGTTCAGGAAATTATACCTTTGAGCAGGAAACTCTCCCCATAGTTTTCAGGGCAAGGGTTATAAGTTATGCCCTGGGGGCATATAAGGTTTTTGTTGAAATGGGCAACTAACCCTCCTCTCACGCCCACCATTTTCTAAAACACATCCAATCAAAATTTTGAGATATCCATTTTGTTCAACGTAGTCGAAAGTTCTGGAAATTAGGTCTTTTAGGACAAAAACTCCATCCGAGCTTTTAGTGCAGGGGTTGTAATTTGTGCCAAGGGGGCATTTAAGGTTTATATAGAAAGTTGTTATAGAAATTTCAAAATGGGCTCATTTGATTTGAAATTGCCCTTTTTAATAGTCGAAAGTGAGTGGAGAGTAATCAACCCCCTCTCATCCCCTCCATTTTCCCAAACACATTCAATCAAAGTTTAGAGATTACCATTTTGTTCAACATAGTTGAAAGTTCTGGAAATTATGTATTTAAGGATGATAAACCCCCAAGAGCCCCCAGGGTAAAGGTTGTAAGTTATGCCCAAGGGGCATATAAGGTCTTTAATGATAGAGTCGTCGTAAAAACTTCAAAAGGGGCTCATTCAATTGGAAATTGAGAGAGATAGTGCCCTTTTTAATAGTTGAAAGTGATTGGACGGTAACTAAACTCTCTCTCACGCCAACCATTCCCCCAAACACATTCAATCAAAATTTTCCGATAGCCATTTTGTTCAACGTTGCAGAAAGTTTTAGAAATTAAGTCTTTTAGAATGAACCCCCCACCCCCACCCAGCCCTCTAAGCGAGGGGTATAATATACCCGCTAGGGGCAGATATGATTTATATCGAAAGCGTTGTTGTAGAAACTTCAAAAGGGCTCACTTGATTGGAAATTGAAAGGGCTGGTGCCTTTTTTAATAGTTGAAAGTGATTGGAGAAAGACTAACGCCCCTCTCACGCCCACCATTTTCCCAGACGCATCCAATCAAAATTTTGAGATAGCTATTTTGTTTAACGTAGTTGAAAGTTCTGGAAATTAGGTCTTAGAAGATGACAACCACCCTCACAACCCTTAGGGTAAGAGTTGTAATTTATGCCCTGGGGCCATATAAGGTGTTTATAGGAAGTGTTGTCGTAGAAACTCGAAAAAGGCTCGATCGATTGGAATTCGAAAGGCCCAGTGCCCTTTTTAATAGTCATAAGTAATTAGAAGGATTGACATTTTTATAGTAAAGATCGATGTGCATATATTGTATTATTTTTTGTTTTTGTTTAGACCAGGGCACTCTGTATCAAAGGAGTTGTCGTAGGAACTTCGAAAAGGGCTCGATTCGATTGAAAATAGAAAGGGTTGATGCCCTTTTTAATAGTCGAAAGTGATTGGAGGGAAACTAATCCCCCTCCCACGCCCACCCTCCCATTTGCCTATTATGTTTAAAAATTAAATGTTGCCTTGAGATTAAATCAAAATGCACTATGTTAATGATAATTCCCAATAAAGCATCTCAGCAGTATCCCAAGAACGACTGAGGGTATTATATTGAAACTTTCGGGGATACTTCTAAAATTTGACCAATTCAAAATAGCGTAAGTGTATCCAAGCTATCAAAGAAAGTAAACAGCTTTTTTTTGCGAGTGGTATCAAGTCTTCTATTTCCGGTCAACTAGAGGAGGTATGAAACACTACTATTTGTGTCCGGATTCTTAAAAGGGTGTATGTTGTTAAAAATTGCTGAAAGTCTTAAAAAAATGAAAAGATTTAAAGAATTATTTTCTTTTTCTCTGAAAGGAGTATGTCAATATAAAACAAATAGAAATTAATTAAGAAAACTTTTTCGACAAAGTAAGTTTTTCAAAGAAAAGTAAAGAACTCCATTAAACCAAAAATGAGCAAAAGTAAAATCAAATAATCTACCAAGCGTGAAACTACCATAAATCAGCATCGATAAATAAATGAACCCAAAACGAACAGAAATTACAATAAATAACCGAGTCAAACTCAAAACGAGCAGAAAATAACATGAGTAGGGTTCAAAACCCCTATGCCCTCCCAAGGCCAGAACATAATTTGCACTTTACTGAAAAATATACAAATGAATATTCATTGTCAGTTTAATATACATATTTTGATATTTAGTAATCAAAATGTTATATAACGAAATTTTATAACGAAATTATATAACGAAATTTTATGATGTTTTCGTAAATATTATAATGTATTATAAATATTTTCGTAAATACCGACGGTCATAGTTCATTTGTAAAGACTAGGAAATTGAGAAAATAAAATAAAAAGATAGGTTTTACTTGGGGAATTTCTTGTTTTTTGTTTTCTTTTTTAAAATGGTCAATGTACACTAGCACTGAAGGATTCAAACCAAACCATCAGATTCAGCGTATCCGAGAACCCTGCTGTAGAAGTTTCAAGCTTCCATCTGCAAAAATGTGGAATTTTGTATTTTTTGCTTGAAGAAAGTTAACCGATGCTTGTTTACTTGTTTGTTTTTTTTTCGTTTTTTTTTCAGGAGTGATCGCATAAAATCAATTATCCTAGAATATCAAGAAAGGGCTCATTCGGACGGAAATTAAAAGCTCTAGTGCCCTTTTTAAGGGACCAAAAAGATTGGAGAGGAACTGGCCCCCTCGCACCCACTTTATTACCTAAGAGTTATTTAATCAAAATTCTGAGATAGCCGTTTTGTTCAGCATAATTGAAAAGCCCAGTAACCATGTCTTTGAGAATAACATACCCCCCCCCCCAAAGCCTCTGAGGAACGGCTTGCAAGTCAGGACCTTTGACCATTGTTTACGTATAGTATTTCTTATTGAGAAGTATATAGACGTTTTCTGGGGAGGGGGAACATTTTCTGCTGGGAGAATTTTCTACGGGAATTATTTTCCGTGAAGTTCCTGGGAGGTGATATTTTCAAGAGGAATTTTACACTGGGGGAATTTGCCAAGATTCTTATACAAAATTATTTTTATTTGTCTTACTTTTTCTTTGCCGACTCAATTTTACATGTGAAAATATTAAGGGGAATTGTCTGGAGGATATAGCCCGGGTTGGAATTGTCTAGAGTTTTTTTGTAGGTGGGGGGATTTTCAGCTGGAGAAATTGGGAGAAATGGAGGAGCTTTCCACACGATAGTTTCTCCAGAGGGAGTTTTCTGCTGGAGCACCTTTCTACTAGGGGGTGGGAGTAATTGCGAGAAGAATTTTCCACGGAGGGTTATTTCCGGCATGATTCTAAAAACAATAAGAAATTAAAGTCTTTTTCAAATAAAAGTGGGCTAAGAAAAGTTTTCAGCCGGAATCGTCCGCAAAAAATCTTCCAGGGATAATTTTCAGCTAAGGAATTGTCTGGGGCGAACTTTCCTGGTGGGAGAGTTTTTTTTGCGAGAAGAACTTTACATAGAGGGATTTTCCGTGAGGAGAAGGAAATTTCTATGGAGGGGGAAGCCAGACTTCCCGGCAGTGTATGAGGGGACAGCTCCCTCATATACATAATAAATCTGGTTTTATTCGGTGATATTTTTACATTGGGAGGATAGTCTCTGGAGATGAGCTTTTCAGAGGAAATTTTACACGGAAGGAAACTTTACCAAAATTAATATGCAAATTTTCTTTTAATTGTTCATGTACGGTGAGCCAAATTCGAACTTGCATTATTTGAAAAATGTTCCGAAATTAAATGAAAATAACAAGTTTATTTTATGTAAGTAAGGAGCGACATTAAAACTGAAAACGAACAGAAATTATTCCGTATATGAAAGGGGATGTTTCCTCCTCAACGACCCGCTCTTTACGCTAAAGTTTTTCGTTACTTTAAAAAGTAGAGTAGTGACAAAGAGGCAATCTTTAGCGTAAAGAGCGGGACGTTGAGGGGGGGGGGATAGCCCTTTCCATGCACGAAATAATTTATGTTCGCCTTAAGTTTTAATGTTGCTCCTTACTTTCAGTTAAAAAACTTGTTTGCTTTTATTTAGTTAAGTAAAGATCGTGCACCAACTTAGTCAAATCATTCCAATTACCATTTTATTGTTCAAAATCGAGTATAAAACAATTAAGCAACTGTTAATTAAACAATTTAATTCCATATATTATACGCATAACCAATAGATGATTGGTGTCGAACTGATTCATAGACACAGAACCAGTGTTGTCAACGCTTTAAAATAAACTCTACCAGTTTTTCAAATAAAATTGTACCACAAGAGACTAGTTTTTACTCTCTGAAGACTCGGTTAAACTTTTGCCGAAACAAGCAGGAAGTTTTCAATAAACTAAAGCTTGAACAGATATCCCAGTTAGAAAGGATCAAGTAAATCCAACATGTAATTGAAAATTTGATTGCATCAAAAAAAATTCCAAATGTACCGTATTGTACCAGGACCTCCGAATTGTACCAAAAACGGTATAATTGTACCACATTAGAAACACCGCACAGAACCAGTATATCCTAAATCCAAAATAGTCGCCAAATTACTCTCTTTTCTGTAAGGAGGCCTTTGAACTGACAAAAGTAGAATAGAGAATTACTGCTAAACTCCGTAGCCCAGAACAAGCTGACATGGAAACTAATTTAGCTCAGAGCTTGAAATGTGCAAAATATCAAATTTTAAGGAAAAATGGGTAATGGGTTACCCTTTTTCTTACAAGCTTACAATTAAGAGGATTTCAAAACCTCTTGTACTCTATTTTAAAACAGGAACGAATTATACAATCAATAAGATAAATATGAACACATCGTTATAAAGCAAATCAAAGCAAAATGTGCAGTCAAATCCAAGGATTGAATCATTTGAGCCCATTAGCCTACCAATGAAATTGTGCTAATACCGACATTTAGCTAGCGCTAATTTGAGCCAATCAGATTTTTGATAAAAAATTTCTGATTGTTATCAGCCAATAAGAATTACTCAATGTAAGGAAACTATGGAAAGGTAAGGAATTCAGTCAAAAATTTATGTATGGTTTCTTTTTGCCCAATTCCTTACATATGTTAATGATTAAGTCAGAAATTTCTGAAAAACTTGAAAAAAATCTAAAGTTATAATTTAAAATATGGAAACACACCTATTCAGATAAATGGAAAGATTTGGCTAAATTTTCTGCATAAGAAGAACCCAACCAGCGGCAACGCCGAAAAAAAAGAGATTAAGATTATAATCTAAATAATGGAAAAAGTTCCTGCATGACCTGTATAATTTAGATTGGATGCCCGTTTGCCCTTACATTGCGATACTGCGCTACTAACTTTCTGTAGGACTCCACGAAATATCAAAGTAGAGCCAACAAAAATAAGAAAATAGAGGTAATGGATAAATTATATTCTTGCTTTTCCAGGAAGATGTACCCGTTCTAACACTTTCCAATTTTGGGTATTAATGCACAATTGGGGATCTTGAGAAGGATAAATGTTAAGGAAACAATTTTTATTTCATAATATGCAGACAAACTGCAGTTAACACATTTTGAAGCCACTTCCACTATACTTTACCACAAACACAATTCACAATTTTAAATATATAGCCCAAATTACATATTTCCCATGGAATTTGCCAGCGTTACTCTTGTTTCAACTTAATTCCTGTAAATTGATTCAACGCTATGTCCACGATTGATTTATTGCATCATACCCTACCTCTACTGGACAGAAGTCTTGCTGCATGATAGTATATCTTTTTATTACCACTTCAGCTTTTATCATATGACAAACAAAATCTAGAAGAATTACAGTAACAAAACTTACCAAATGATGAAAATCCATATTCTATTTTTTTTTTCAGTATTAATATACAATAGCAAACTCACAAAAACTTATAAAATAGATATTTTACGTCAACTCAGGGTTTGAACTTTTCCACATTAGTTCTTAGAGACTACTAGACTGTCAGGGAGAAACATAGAGCGAATATAGTTCCAAACGCAAGTCCCTAGAAATCAGCAAAATTTCTAAACGGATGAAAAGCTACAGAATTGAGTGGGGATAGAGAAAAACAGGTGTAAACTTTATCACATAAATGGATTATTTAAACACAATGTCGCTGCTGAAATATAACTTATTATATGAAATTATACTTATATATAAATATATATTATATTATGTGAAATAACAATGATATAACAAAATTAAATGATTTAATAAATGATATGAAATAAAAAAAATGATATAATATGTGATATAATAAATTATATTATATGATATATATACTACTGTAATGCAGCGGTGTAAACTCACAAAAATGTGGAGAGGAGGGAGGGAGGATTCTTTACAGTTTCTTATGAAGATACAAAAAAGGTGTTTTTCAAAATCTTTAAGGGACAAGAGTATTTTAGTTTTTCTCGATTTCCTAATTAAAAATATCAAAGAAGATATTTTTCTAAATTTTCATCGCAGCTGCAATCAAACAGCTCGTGGTAGCGAACTGTAAGTAAGGAGCGACCCGGCTCAATAGTAACCAAAACTCTAAAAAGCAAAATTTTCACACTAATACACATGGGCGTAGGCAGCATACTGTTTAGGGGGGGGGCAGTCGATAGTCTATTGGAGGGCCTTTTATCAACTGCTTTTCCAACCATCTGCTTTTCCAACCATCTGCTTTTCAGCCATATCTAATGTAAATTTGAAGGTGTAGGGGGGGCCGCTGCCCCCTGCCCCCCTCCCTACGCCCATGCTAATAGTTACATCAAAATAATTGAATTTTTATGCTGATTTCAAATATATAAGTTTCATCAAGTTTAGTCTTACCTATCAAAAGTTACGAGCCTAATATAATCTTAATGGAAATCACACCATTAGATTCTTCGTATCCCAGAACCCTACTGTAGTGGTTTCAAGCTCTTTTTCCAAAAATGTGAAATTTTGTATTTTTATATTTCCAGATCAAGGATGCGCGTTTATTTGTTTTTTTTGTCCCCAGGGGTAATCGTATAGACCCAATGGTCCTAAAATGTTGCGAGAAGGCTCATTCGAACGGAAATTAAAAGTTCTAGTGCCTTTTTTAAGAGATAAAAAATTGGAGGGTAACTAGACCCCCTCCTACGCTCATTTTATTCCCAAAGTCACTTGGTCAAGATTTTGAGATAGCCATTTTGTTCACCATAGTCAAAAATCTAATAGCTATGTCTTTGAGGATAACTCAATTCCCCACAGTCCCCGGGGGAAAGGTTGCAAGTTATGAACTTTGCTCATTGTTTACATATATAGTATTGGTTATTGGGAAGTACACAGACGTTTTCAGGGGGATTTTTTCCGGCGCGGAGAGGGGGTCCAGGTGAGGGGGTTAAGTGGGATGATTTTCCCCTGGAGGAAGTTTTCATGGGGGAAGGGAGATTTCTAGGAAAGGGTGCCGGATTTCTCAACATTATTTTAAAAACGATCAAAAATTAAATAAAAATGAAAGTAATTTTTCAACTGAAAGTAAGGAGCAACATTAAAACTTAAAGCGAACACTTAAAACGAGAACCTAAAACGAGAAATCATTAAGTATATGAGAAGGTTTTCCCCCTAGTCAATACCTCGCTCTGTTCGCTAAATTTTTTTTAGTACTTTCAAAAGAACTATTTATTCTAATTAAACGGCCTTTGTGATTCAGTGGTCATTCTTAAAGAATTGGAACAAAATTCGAAGCGTAAAGAGCAAGGCATTGACTAGGGGGCGAACCCCATGATATACGTAATAGTTTCTGTTCGTTTTAGGTTTTAATGTTGCTCCTTACTTTCAGTTGAAATAACTTGTTTTTTTATTTTCTATCTTTAAGCGCAATAACTTAATGAAAGCAGGTAGTGCATGAACATTTTATATGTCGAATATTTGCAGAGGCTAGGTTCCAACTATTTTTTTTCTTCATTATTCTTACAATCAAAGATTTTTCTTATAGAATTTAGTAGATATAGTTGAAATTAACCCTAAAAACAAGTTTTTATGAAAGCAAAAAACAAATTAGGAACTTAAAAAGAGCAAAAATTAACTGATGAATATGTCAATCCTGCAACAATCGGAAATTACCGTGAAAGAAGAGATGAAGCATAAAACGACATAAATTAAAATGAATAATCAACTCAAACTTAAGACGAACAGAAATTACCGCAAACAGAACTTGGGCTAGCGTTCCATACACCTTCTAAAGGCCATTATAGCACACGCAGAGTGGCGTAGGTGTGATGACGCCTCCTCTTAAACACCTACACATGTTAGAGTGATATTAGCCCCTAACTAAAAAGGACATTCAAGATATCTCTTAATGTGCTATTTTATGAGGGAGAAATAAATCAATAATAAAAGTGGCGAAGTGTACAAAATAATACTTGCTAACTTATTTAACAAAATTAAAAACTGAACAATAAAGTGTTTCATCAATTTTTAATGCATCAAGCTGTAATCTCAAGTTAAATCCCTAAAAACAGTAATGTAAACAGTAAACAAAAAAAACAAAAAAAACCCAGTAAAAACAGTGAAATGCTAGCAAGATTGATGTATATACAGGACCTATATTTTATAAGTTTTGTTTGAAAAAAGAAAAATATTTCTTGTAATTCAAGGCTGGCCTATGAAAATAAACCCCCTCCAGAGCTTATATCCCCCGTAGTATATCACAAGTAAGGTCTACTTAGCATATATAGACTTTATTACATTTACTTTACTTTATTACCCTTTATTGTACATTTACCTTATTAACTTTATTAGTTTGATGATTTTTAAAAAAACCTGACCAAAGTCGGTTCCTAAAATTTTCTTTACCGATGGGATAAAAGTGCTCATTAATTGAGGTTTTTGATACTCAAGAGCATTTAAAGGTTTGGTATTTATGCAAAATATACCATTAATAGTTTATTAGGATTATTTGTCATTAATAGTTTAATTAGTATTAACCTAACTTCACTTCTTTGATGTGGTTGCTATAACACGTAAGTACCGATAATTTAAATAAGAGGCACCCAGGAATTTGTAAATACTTAAAATTCCGAGGGGACTTGGCACCAAGCCCCCTCCTCTTGTACGAGTCCTTTCATCTGCCAGACATATACGTAGAAGTTATTTGGAAAAAAATAAACTATTTCTATTTCGCGATTGAAGGCCGAGGCATAAAAATAAACTCAATAAGAACTTTTCATCCTCCTTTGTGCAGTCCAATGATTCTATTTAATGAAAGCACGATTCCTTTTTATAGAATTTGCATCGGGACCCTTCAAATGGCTTAGCGGTCTGCTAAACAAGTATGAGGAATCAATAAAAGATCAATAAATCTTGGAATAGATAAAACACGTATTTTTTTTTCTCAAGTGTACCGGAAAGATTTTCTACTTTTATTCTTGAGCTACTGACTTTAAGGAAGAAAGATTTTGCACTGATTTATTTTTAAAATGACACGAAACTCAAAAGATTACGTTTTTAGCGATCAAACTTCTTTGAATAATAAAATGAAAATTCTTTATAATCGATTTTTTTCAACATGATGGATATTTCTAGACATCGGACATAATTTTAATGGTTTATATCTTGAACGTAAGGTCCTTTTAACGGATCCGAAGTTTTTTATTAGTATCTGCACTTGGATTGGTATTTTTTTTATTATTATTACTATTTTTTTTACCAATTTTCTGTCGAACTTGGTTTACGACTCAGTAGAAGTTGAAAAAGAATTTAAGTCCACTCTTCTTCATCCAACTTATTCACCTTTTTTTCATATATTGGATATGGTTTTTTTTCCAAATTTTATATAGAAGCTCAACTCACTGACAATGCAATTTCATAGGCAGCGCAATCACGCTGCCTAAGTAAAGAACGATGTTGGCACAATGTATTATTTTTTATTTTTGTTTTGTTTTCCATACCAGAGCACTTCGTATCAAAGGAGTTGCCGTAGAAACTTCGAAAAGGGTTCATTCAATTGGAAATTGGAGCGGCTAGTGCCCAATAGTAAAAAGTGATTGGAGGGCAACTAGCCCCCCACCCCCACGCCCACCATTCACCCAAACGCATCCAATCAAAATTTTGAGACAGCCATTTTGTTTAGTGTAGTTGATTTCCACAGAGAAAATATGTTTTTGAGAAGGACACTCCCCCAATACCCCCAGGGCAAGGGTTTTAAGTTATGCCCTGAGGGCATATAAGAACGATGTTGGCACAATGTATTATTTATTATATTTTTCCTTTAGAGTAGGGCACTTCGTATTGAAGAAGTTGTCGTAGAAACTTCGAAAAGGGCTCATTCAATTGGAAATTGGAGTAGCTTGTGCCCTTTTTAATAGTCGAAAGTGATTGGAAGGCAACTAACACCTCATCTACGCCCACTATTTCCCGAAACAAATCCAATCCAAATTTTGAGATAGCCATTTTATTCGATGTTTTCCCCATTTCCCCAAAAACATTCAATGAAAGTTTAGAGATAGCCATTTTGTTCAATGTAGTTGAAAGTTCTGGAAATTATGTATTTAAGGATGACAAACCCCCAGAGCCCCCAGGGCAGAGGTAGTAAGGTATGCCCTTGGGGCATATAAGGTTTTTTTTATAGATAGAGTTGTCGTACAACAAAAGGGGCTCATTCAATTGGAAATCGAGAGGGCTAGTGCCGTTTTTAATAGTCGAAAGTGATTGGAGGATAAATAACCCCCCTTTCACGCTCACCATTTCTCCACACACATCCAATCAAAATTTACAGATAGCAATTTTGTTCAACGTTGTAGTAATTTCTGAAAATTAGGTCTTAGAGAATGACAACCCTCCCCCCAGCCCTCAGGGCAAGGGTTGTAAAGTATGCCCTTGGGGCGTATAAGGTTTTTATTGAAAATATTGTCGTAGAAACTTCAAAAGGGCTCATTTGATTGGAAATTGAAAGGGCTAGTGCCATTTTAATAGTTGAAAGGTATTGGAGAGCGACTAACCCGCCCCTCTCACGCCCAACATTTCCCCAAACACATCCAATCAAAATTTTGAGATAGCCATTTTGTTTAACGTAGTTGAAAGTTTAGGAAATTAGGTCTTAGAGGATGACAACAACCCTAACCGACCTTAGGGTAAGGGTTGTAGCTTATGCCCTAGGGGCATATCAGGTGTTTATAGAAAGCATTATCGTTTCAAAAAGGGCTTATTCGATTGAAAATCGAAAGGCCTAGTGCCCTTTTTAATAGTCCAAAGTGATTGGAAGGCTTGACATTTCAAACAGTTCGTGGTAACGAACTGTAAGTAAGGAGCGGCCCGGCTCAATGGTAGCCGAAACTGTAAAAAACGGAATTTTGATACCAATAGATACATCAAAAGAATCGGATTTTAATTCGATTTCAAATATATAAGTAACCCACGGAAATATCCTCTAGAGAATTCAATACCGGTGAAAATTTACCACGGACAATTACTCTTGACCACTCCGTGCGTAAAATTGAGACGGGAAAGAGAAAGCAAGACATATAAAAAGAATTTTGTATAAGAATTCTGGTGAATTCTCCCAGTATATAATTTCCCCTGATTAATCATAAACCAATTGATCTTGGATTAGTTAGAAGACGTTCATACTCTAATATAGAAAGACGAATCTTTTATTTTCATAAAAAATTTGCTCGTTTTAAGAAACTAAGATATATGAGCGATAAATTATCTTGTCCTTGGGCTCTAATCCGAGTGAAATATCTAGTTGCGCCATCACATATCGAGACGAACGTTAATTTTTTCCTTCTGTATAATCTATATACGATACCATTTTTCTTTGACCCATTTTCATTTTTTTCTTTCTTTGTGTCATTTGTAATTTTTTTTTTATTTGTATGTTTATTATGATTGTTGCGCTAATGAAAACTTTGTCAGTCTCTCTGTAGCAATCAGGACTTCATTAAAATATACTAAAAGCAGAAATATACTAAAAGTAGAAAAATGATTATGAGATTTTACTCTCTTTGGACATTGAGAATCATCGAATCGTAAACGAAAATGAAGAATAACGAGACCTGCAGTTAGAAGATGAGAGACAACGGGAATTACAACGAATCGCAAACAAAGATAATGCACAACAAACTTTGCCGTTAGAAGACAGATTTCGTTGTCTTCTAACAAGAAGACCAACCGACATGCGACAACGAGCATCAGGATAACAAACGCAAATAATGTACAACAAAATACGCGGTTAGAAGACATGCGAGACTGAGCATCATCAATCAAGCGACAAGCCTTTGCAAAGTAATCAAAATTAAAATGGGATGAAGCGCTGCTAAAAAAAAAGAGTAAAATTAATGTTAAGAAAGTCGGTCACCTCCCAGGAGAATGAAAATTTGATAAGAGCTATGATTCTGTGAAGAATAAACAGGAAAAAAAATTGAATTCATGTAACAATTTCTTGATTCATTTGAAATTGCTGATTCGTCACTGGCCTAAAACTAAAGAATAAAACGATAATTATGCAACGGTGCAATGTGGATATTTAAGAGGGTATGTACAGTGTTACACGGATGGTTGCTACTGAATTATGTAACAACAGTAGAATGCTAATATGGAATTTGCTTGCGCCCCTGTACCAAACAGGTTTCTGGTAGGTATAGTATTCTACTGGTCCTATAGGTAAACATTTCTACAGGGCATTACACCTTTTCAAAGAGAGTGAGTATAACTTGATTGGGGATTGGGATTTGAGTAAAAGGAATAGTTTTCTTTAAAGTTCATATTAGTAAGAGAATTAATTTTAAAGAGGATGGTTTATTTGCGTGGATATTAGTAAAGAAAAATGAGTAGTGCATTTACATTATTGGAGATTAATGATGGTTCTAACAATAGCAGCAGTGATGTACGAATACCTACTTTAGCTGGGGAAATAACTGCTTATTGTTGACTTTGTCTGAAATGGAACACTATACATGCCAAATACGTTATATTATTAAACAAACTTAAGCCGAGGCAACAGCCCTGTTTGGCTGGAAAAGTGAATATTCTCCATATAAGTAAACTTTAGTCATCATTAGGTGTCCTATCGAAATATATTGATGAGAACAAAATGCATCAGTGAATGTTATTATTGTAATTATGTTCAATAAAACTGTTTCTAAATCAATGGTATTTTCTTTCTATAGTAGACTAGCGTATATTTTTTAGAGTAGAAAAAAATTCTGGTTAGTCTGAAGTTGGTTGTGAGAGAGTTAGGACTCTAAAAAATGGATAGATTCGAGAAAGATCGAATCATGAGGAATCTAGTTCTTATGGAAAAACGTTTAGTTCTAGACGATGATTTTCTAGAGTTGTCTATTCAAAGGAAGATATTTTCTCGGGGAATGCTTGTATATATAAATTTGTAAGTAAGTAACAAGCTCTTTATTGATTTCACCTCTTGAGTATACAGTACAGATACTTCATTCAAGAAACGTGATTAAACACGTTTTGAAACTACATGCTATTTGCATGCCTTTCCTTGGCACCTTTCCAAACGAGCATACAATAACTTGATTGGTGATAGCCCACCAACCAGACTGGTTTTTTAGACAACACACACACATAGAGACGAGACACGCACAGACAAGACACACAAACAGAGTCATTGTTAGTGAGATTTACACACAGTTGGTTTGATCTATGGTCACGTCGAGTGGTGCGCCACTCTTGACACGCACAGACACGACACACAAACAGAGTCATAGTGAGAGAGATATCCAAAAAGTTGGGTTGATCTAGGTTCACTTAGAGTGGCGTGCCACTCTAAGTGAACCTAGATCAACCCAACTTTTTGGATATCTCTCTCACTATGACTCTGTTTGTGTGTCGTGTCTGTGCGTGTCTAGAGTGGCGCGCCACTCTAAGTGAACCTAGATCAACACAACTTTTTGGAAATCTCTCTCACTATGACTCTGTTTGTGTGTCGTGTCTGTGCGTGTCTCGTCTCTATGTGTGTGGGTTGTCTAAAAAACCAGTCTGGTTGGTGACAGTTAGGACTCTAAAAAATGGATAGATTCGAGAAAGATCGAATCACGAGGAATCTAGTGTTTATGGGAAAACATTTGGTTCTAGATGACAATTTTCTAGAGCTATCCATTCAAAGGAGGATGTTTTCTCGGGGAATGCTTGTCGATATAATGAAAACTGATTCTCCGTTATTTGATTATTTTATGAAACTTTTTCATTGTGGTCCAAATGCATTTACACACTTTATTGATATATTGGTCACGAAACGGCAAAAAAATATTGTGGATATGATTTTAAATATTTGTTTAGAAATTTTGGACTTTTTTCATGACTAAAATGGTGCTCAAGGATGATTTACTCCTCTCTCTCTCTCTCTATCTCAGACAATTTTTGATTGTGCTAGCTCAGTTTCATTGTGGCAGTGAGAGCGTCAACACATGACAAAATGTTCCATACATGTCCACTGTGTATGCGCTCACTAAGGAGCCGGTCACCAAGTGAGAATTGCACAATGATTGATGAGTATGATGAAAAGTGTGGACTATGAATACTATTTAAATTGTATAGAGGATACGCTGTACAATTTCAAGGTTGATCTTCCTGTCCTGAAAAAGTGTGTGATTCTCATACTAGAGGTTATCTCTTTTCCAATTGTCATTAGGATTAATGCAAGCAGTAATGTAAGAGAATACATATCCCGGTATGATTGGAAAGAATCCTAACCGTGATTTTAGTTTATTGCTACGAGATTGGTATCGTCGTGGTTTTAGATTGTTCTGGGAGGAGGAACCAGTTCAGCGATTCAACTGTTGGAACAACAAGAAAATATGGTTTCTACGTCATTGTTGTGAAGACAATGGGTGTTTTGATTATAAACCCACTGATTTTTATTTGGCTGTGACGGAATGTGATTCGATACTTGCGGACACTGTTTATGAAATTGCTTCAAATACGCAAATTGAAACATTTGAATTCTATAGAATGAATGAGAATAGTATCATTGACTATACAAAGAGATATGACAAGAGTGAAGTCACACCCTACTGTAGAAAATGTGACCCTGACATTGCAGTACATCAGGATCAGTACACTGTGAATTCAGATTAAAGGTTGTAATTCCTGTCTTGAAGAGGTGTGTGACTCTCATCCTAGAGGTTACCTATGCTCCAATTGTCATTATGATAAATGTAAGCAGTGGGAGAATACATATCCCGGTATGATTGGAAAGAATCCTAACCGTGATTTTAGTTTAGTGTTACGAGATTGGTATCGTCGTGGTTTTAGATTGTTCTGGGAGGAGGAACCAGGTCAGCGATTCAACTGTTGGAACATCAAGAGAATATGGTTTCTACGTCATTGTTGTGAAGACAAAATCCCAAAGATCCTTGTATTTTTCTTTATCCTTGTACCACGCCCCTGTACCAAACAGGTTTCTGGTAGGTATAGTATTCTACCGGTCCTATAGGAAGATATTTCTACCGGTCCTATAGGAAGATATTTCTACCGGTCCTATAGGAAGACATTTCTACCGGTCCTATAGGAAGACATTTCTACCGGTCCTATAGCAAGACATTTCTACCGGTCCTATAGGTAATACTTCTACGAGGCATTACACCTTTTCAAAGAGAGTGAGTATCCTCTCACATGGCCTTATACTTCTACGACTTTATGTTCCTTTCTATGTTATTCTGGACCTTGTATACACCTTTTCAAAGATATTCAGAGCTCCCTCACATGGCCTTCTGGATTTGCTTGGAGGTATAGCAATTTCAACATTATTCTGGGACTTGTATACACCTTTTCAAAGAGGGCGAGTATAACTTGATTGGTGATTGAGATTTGAATAAAAGGATTAGTTTTCTTTACAGTTCATATTAGTAAGAAAATTGAATTCAAAGAGAATAGTTTATTTGCGTGGATATTAGTAGAGGAAAAAATGAGTGGTGCATTTACATTATTGGAGATTAATGATGGAGCCGACAACAGCAGCAATGATGCACGAGTACCTAATGTGGCTGTGGAAATAACCGCTGGTTCTAGACTTTGCCTTGAATGGCGCACTATGTATGCTATGTATATTATATCACAAAAACCGCTAAAATCGAAAGTGCAGTCTTATTTGGCTGAAAAAATAAATAATCCCTAAATAGGTACTCAATAACCAGTATGAAGTGTCATGTAGAAATATATTGACGAAAACAATACGCACCAGTGATTGTAGTTATTATAACTATGTTACATAAAATTGTTTCTAAATCAATGATATTTTTTTTTCTTTCTATAGTAGACTAGCGTATATTTTTTTAGAGTAGAAAAAAATTCTGGTTAGTCTGAAGTTGGTTGTGAGAGAGTTAGGACTCTAAAAAATGGATAGATTCGAGAAAGAGCAAATCACGGGGAATCTAGTGTTTATGGGAAAACATTTGATTCTAGATAACGATTTTCTAGAGTTGTCTCTTCAAAGGAAGATATTTTCTCGGGGAATGCTTGTCGATATAATGAAAACTGATTCTCCATTATTAGACTATTTTATGAAGCTTCTACATCGTGGTCCAAATGCATTTACACAATTTATTGATATATTGGTCATAACACGGCAAAATAATATTGTGGATATGCTTTTAAACATTTGTTTAGAAATTTTGGACTTTTTCATGAGAAAGATGGTGCTCAAGGATGATTTCCTCTCTCTCTCTCTCTCTATCTCAGACAATTTTTGATGTTGCTAGCTCAGTTTCATTGTGGCAGTGAGAGTGTAAACACGTGACAAAATGTTCCATACATGTCCATTGTGTATGCACTCACTAGGCAGCTGGTCACCATGTGAGAATTGCACAATGATTGATGAGTATGATGAAAAGTGTAGATTATGCAACCCGTGTAAATTGCATAGAGGATATGCTGTACAAATTAAAGGTTGTAATTCCTGTCTTGAAGAGGTGTGTGACTCTCATCCTAGAGTTTACCTATGCTCCTATTGTCATTATGATAAACGTAAGCAGTGGGAGAATACATATCCCGGTATGATTGGAAAGAATCCTAACCGTGATTTTAGTTTATTGCTACGAGATTGGTATCGTCGTGGTTTTAGATTGTTCTGGGAGGAGGAACCAGGTCAGCGATTCAACTGTTGGAACAACAAGAGAATATGGTTTCTACGTCATTGTTGTGAAGACAAATCCCAAAGATCCTTGTATTTTTCTTTATCCTTGGTCTCTTTTTATGGATATTCCATCTACAAAACGCTATGTTAGTCTTTGGTCCAAACTACCAGAAACAAGAGAGCCTTGTCTTTCTCTATTCCTCTTTATTCTTTATTGGTTTGTTGCTTAGTATTATAACTATTAGCTTAGATATAACTATCAGCAAATACTCTTGATATTCTTTACAAATGTGTATTCTATCATTAACTTCTTTCTTTCTACATTTTTTTTTTACGTTTTAGACTGTATTTTTGGGAGTTGCTTGCTCTTTCCCGCAGATAACTATCTGCAAATACTCTTGTTATTCTTTACAAGTTTGTATTATATCATTAAATTCTTTCTTTGTACAATTTTTTTTAAGTTTTAGAATGTATTTTTGGGAGTTGCTTGCTCTTTCCCGCAGATAACTATCTGCAAATACTCTTGATATTCTTTACAAGTTTTTATTCTATCGTTAACTACTTTCTTTCTACATTTTTTTTACATTTTAAACTGTATTTTTGGGAGTTGCTTGCTCTTTCCCGCAGATAACTATCTGCAAATACTCCTGATATTCTTTACAAGTTTGTATTCTATCATTAACTTATTTCTTTCTACATTTTTTTTTACGTTTAGACTGTATTTTGGGAGTTGCTTGCTCTTTCCCGCAGATAACTATCTGCAAATACTCTTGATATTCTTTACAAGTTTGTATTCTATCGTTAACTACTTTCTTTCTACATTTTTTTTACGTTTTGAACTGTATTTTTGGGAGTTGCTTGCTCTTTCCCGCAGATAATTATCTGAAAATACTCTTGATATTCCTTACAAGTTTGTATTCTATCATTAACTACTTTCTTTCTACATTTTTTTTTACATTTTAAACTGAATTTTTGGGAGTTGCTTGCTCTTTCCCGCAGATAAGTATCTGCAAATACTCTTTATATTCTTTACAAGTTTGTATTCTATCATTAACTTCTTTCTTTCTACATTTTTTTTATTTTTTAGACTGTATTTTTGGGAGTTGCTTGCTCTTTCCCGCAGATAACTATATGCAAATACTCTTGATATTATTTACAAGTTTGTATTATATCATTATCTACTTTCTTTCTAAATTTTTTTTTACGTTTTAGACTGTATTTTTTGGAGTTGCTTGCTCTTTCCCGCAGATAACTATCTGCAAATACTCTTGATATTCTTAACAAGTTTGTATTCTATCAATAACTTCTTTCTTTCTACATTTTTTTTTACGTTTTAGACTGTATTTTTGGGAGTTGCTTGCTCTTTCCCGCAGATAACTATCTGCAAATACTCTTGATATTCTTTACAAGTTTGTATTCTATCGCTAACTACTTTCTTTGTACATTTTTTTTACGTTTAAAACTCTATTTTTGGGAGTTGCTTGCTCTTTCCCGCAGATAACTATCTGAAAATACTCTTGATATTCTTAACAAGTTTGTATTCTATCATTAACTTCTTTCTTTCTACATTTTTTTTTACGTTTTAGACTGTATTTTTGGGCGTTGCTTGCTCTTTCCCGCAGATAACTATCTGCAAATACTCTTGATATTCTTTACAAGTTTGTATTCTATAATTAAATACTTTCTTTCTAAATTTTTTTTACGTTTTAGACTGTATTTTTGGGAGTTGCTTGCTCTTTCCCGTAGATAACTATCTGCAAATACTCTTGATATTCTTTACAAAATTGTATTCTATCGTTAACTACTTTCTTTTTACATTTTTTTACGTTTGAAACTGCATTTTCGGGAGTTGCTTGCTCTTTCCCGCTGATAACTATCTGCAAATACTCTTGATATTCTTTACAAGTTTGTATTCTATCATTAACTACTTTCTTTCTACATTTTTTTTACGTTTTATACTGAATTTTTGGGAGTTGCTTGCTCTTTCCCGCAGATAACTATCTGAAAATACTCTTGATATTCCTTACAAGTTTGTATTCTATCATTAAATACTTTCTTTCTACATTTTTTTTTTATGTTTTAAACTGTATTTTTGGGAGTTGCTTGCTCTTTCCCGCAGACAACTATCTGCAAATATTCTTTATATTATTTACAAGTTTGTATTCTATCATTAACTACTTTCTTTCTACATTTTTTTTTACGTTTTAGACTGTATTTTGGGAGTTGCTTGCTCTTTCCCGCAGATAACTATCTGCAAATACTCTTGATATTCTTTACAAGTTTGTATTCTATCGTTAACTACTTTCTTTCTACATTTTTTTTACGTTTTGAACTGTATTTTCGGGAGTTGCTTGCTCTTTCCCGCAGATAACCATCTGCAAATACTCTTGATATTCTTTAAAAGTTTGTATTCTATCATTAACTACTTTCTTTCTACATTTTTTTTTACGTTTTAGACTGTATTTTTGGGAGTTGCTTGCTCTTTCCCACAGATAACTATCTGCAAATACTCTTGATATTCTTTAAAAGTTTTTATTCTATCGTTAACTACTTTCTTTCTACATTTTTTTTACATTTTAAACTGTATTTTTGGGAGTTGCTTGCTCTTTCCCGCAGATAACTATCTGCAAATACACCTGATATTCTTTACAAGTTTGTATTCTATTATTAACTTATTTCTTTCTACATTTTTTTACGTTTAGACTGTATTTTTGGGCGTTGCTTGCTCTTTCCCGCAGATAACTATCTGCAAATACTCTTGATATTCTTTACAAGTTGTATTCTATCATTAACTACTTTCTTTATATATTTTTTTTTTTACGTTTTAGACTGTATTTTTGGGAGTTGCTTGCTCTGTCCCGTAGATAACTATCTGCAAATACTCTTGATATTCTTTACAAAATTGTATTCTATCGTTAACTACTTTCTTTTGACATTTTTTTACGTTTGAAACTGCATTTTCGGGAGTTGCTTGCTCTTTCCCGCAGATAACTATCTGCAAATACTCTTGATATTCTTTACAAGTTTGTATTCTATCATTAACTACTTTCTTTCTACATTTTTTTTACGTTTTAGACTGAATTTTTGGGAGTTGCTTGCTCTTTCCCGCAGATAACTATCTGCAAATACTCTTGATATTCCTTACAAGTTTGTATTCTATCATTAAATACTTTCTTTCTACATTTTTTTTTATGTTTTAAACTGTATTTTTGGGAGTTGCTTGCTCTTTCCCGCAGACAACTATCTGCAAATATTATTGATATTCTTTACAAGTTTGTATTCTATCATTAACTACTTTCTTTCTACATTTTTATTACGTTTTGAACTGTATTTTGGGAGTTGCTTGCTCTTTCCCGCAGATAATTATCTGCAAATACTCTTGATATTCTTTACAAGTTTGTATTCTATCATTAAATACTTTCTTTCTACATTTTTTTTACATTTTAAACTGAATTTTTGGGAGTTGCTTGCTCTTTCCCGCAGATAACTATCTGCAAATACTCTTCATATTCTTTACAAGTTTGTATTCTATCATTCACTTCTTTCTTTCTACATTTTTTTTACTTTTTAGACTGTATTTTTGGAGTTGCTTGCTCTTTCCCGCAGATAAATATCTGCAAATACTCTTGATATTCTTTACAACTTTGTATTCTATCATTAAATACTTTCTTTCTATATTTTTTTTTTATGTTTTAAACTGTATTTTTGGGAGTTGCTTGCTCTTTCCCGCAGACAACTATCTGCAAATATTCTTGATATTCTTTACAAGTTTGTATTCTATCATTAACTACTTTCTTTCTACATTTTTTTTTAATTTTTATACTGTATTTTGGGAGTTGCTTGCTCTTTCCCGCAGATAACTATCTGCAAATACTCTTGATATTCTTTACAAGTTTGTATTCTATCGTTAACTACTTTCTTTCTACATTTTTTTTACGTTTTGATCTGTATTTTAGGGAGTTGCTTGCTCTTTCCCGCAGATAACCATCTGCAAATACTCTTGATATTCTTTAAAAGTTTGTATTCTATCATTAACTTCTTTCTTTCTACATTTTTTTTTACGTTTTAGACTGTTTTTTTGGGTGTTGCTTGCTCTTTCCCACAGATAACTATCAGCAAATAAACATGTTATTATTTACAATTTTTTATTCTATCATTAACTAATTTCTTACTACATTTTTTTTACATTTTAATCTGTATTTTTGGGAGTTGCTTGCTCTTTCCCGCAGATAACTATCTGCAAATACTCCTGATATTCTTTACAAGTTTGTATTCTATTATTAACTTATTTCTTTCTACATTTTTTTTTACTTTTAGACTGTATTTTGGGAGTTGCTTGCTCTTTCCCGCAGATAACTATCTGCAAATACTCTTGATATTCTTTACAAGTTTGTATTCTATCGTTAACTACTTTCTTTCTACATTTTTTTTACGTTTTGAACTGTATTTTTGGGAGTTGCTTGCTCTTTCCCGCAGATAATTATCTGCAAATACTCTTGATATTCTTTACAAGTTGGTATTCTATCCTTAACTAATTTCTTTCTACATTTTTTTTACATTTTAAACTGAATTTTTGGGAGTTGCTTGCTCTTTCCCGCAGATAAGTATCTGCAAATACTCTTTATATTCTTTACAAGTTTGTATTCTATCATTAACTTATTTCTTTCTACATTTATTTTACTTTTTAGACTGTATTTTTGGGAGTTGCTTGCTCTTTCCCGCAGATAACTATCTGCAAATACTATTGTTATTATTTACATGTTTGTATTATATCATTAACTACTTTCTTTTTACATTTTTTTTTAAGTTTTAGACTGTATTTTGGGAGTTGCTTGCTCTTTCCCGCAGATAACTATCTGCAAATACTCTTGATATTATTTACAAGTTTGTATTCTATCATTAACTACTTTCTTTCTACATTTTTTTTTACGTTTTAGACTGTATTTTTGGGAGTTGCTTGCTCTTTCCCGCAGATAACTATCTGCAAATACTCTTGATATTCTTTACAAGTTTTTATTCTATCGCTAACTACTTTCTTTGTACATTTTTTTTACGTTTAATACTCTATTTTTGGGAGTTGCTTGCTCTTTCCCGCAGATAACTATCTGCAAATACTCTTGATATTCTTAACAAGTTTGTATTCTATCATTAACTTCTTTCTTTATACATTTTTTTTTACGTTTTAGACTGTATTTTTGGGCGTTGCTTGGTCTTTCCCGCAGATAACTATCTGCAAATACTCTTGATATTCTTTACAAGTTGTATTATATCATTAACTACTTTCTTTCTATATTTTTTTTTTTACGTTTTAGACTGTATTTTTGGGAGTTGCTTGCTCTTTCCCGTAGATAACTATCTGCAAATACTCTTGATATTCATTACAAAATTGTATTCTATCGTTAACTACTTTCTTTTTACATTTTTTTACGTTTTAAACTGCATTTTCGGGAGTTGCTTGCTCTTTCCCGCAGATAACTATCTGCAAATACTATTGATATTCTTTACAAGTTTGTATTCTATCATTAACTACTTTCTTTCTACATTTTTTGTACGTTTTAGACTGAATTTTTGGGAGTTGCTTGCTCTTTCCCGCAGATAACTATCTGCAAATACTCTTGATATTCTTTACAAGTTTGTATTCTATCATTAAATACTTTCTTTCTACATTTTTTTTTATGTTTTAAACTGTATTTTTGGGAGTTGCTTGCTATTTACCGCAGAAAAATATCTGCAAATATTCTTGATATTCTTTACAAGTTTTTATTCTATCATTAACTACTTTCTTTCTACATTTTTTTTACGTTTTGAACTGTATTTTGGGAGTTGCTTGCCCTTTCCCGCAGATAAATATCTGCAAATACTCTTGATATTCTTTACAAGTTGGTATTCTATAATTAACTACTTTCTTTCTACATTTTTTTTACATTTTAAACTGAATTTTTGGGAGTTGCTTGCTCTTTCCCGCAGATAAGTATCTGCAAATACTCTTTATATTCTTTACAAGTTTGTATTCTATCATTCACTTCTTTCTTTCTACATTTTTTTTACTTTTTAGACTGTATTTTTGGAGTTGCTTGCTCTTTCCCGCAGATAAATATATGCAAATAATCTTGATATTCTTTACATGTTTGTATTCTATCATTATTTACTTTCTTTCTACATTTTTTTTTACGTTTTAGACTGTATTTTTGGGAGTTGCTTGCTCTTTGTCGCAGATAACTATCTGCAAATACTCTTGATATTCTTAACAAGTTTGTATTCTATCATTAACTTCTTTCTTTCTACATTTTTTTTTACGTTTTATACTGTATTTTTGGGAGTTGCTTGCTCTTTCCCGCAGATAACTATCTGCAAATACTCTTGATATTCTTTACAAGTTTGTATTCTATCGCTAACTACTTTCTTTGTACATTTTTTTTACGTTTAAAACTCTATTTTTGGGAGTTGCTTGCTCTTTCCCGCAGATAACTATCTGCAAATACTCTTAATATTCTTAACAAGTTTGTATTCTATCATTAACTTCTTTCTTTCTACATTTTTTTTTACGTTTTAGACTGTATTTTTGGGCGTTGCTTGCTCTTTCCCGCAGATAACTATCTGCAAATTTTCTTGATATTCTTTACAAGTTGTATTCTATCATTAAATACTTTCTTTCTACATTTTTTTTTATGTTTTAAACTGTATTTTTGGGAGTTGCTTGCTCTTTCCCGCAGAAAACTATCTGCAAATATTATTGATATTCTTTAAAAGTTTGTATTATATCATTAAATACTTTCTTTCTACATGTTTTTTTACTTTTTAGACTGTATTTTGGGAGTTGCTTGCTCTTTCCCGCAGACAACTATCTGCAAATATTCTTGATATTCTTTACAAGTTTGTATTCTATCGTTAACTACTTTCTTTCTACATTTTTTTTACGTTTTGAACTGTATTTTTGGGAGTTGCTTGCTCTTTCCCGCAGATAATTATCTGAAAATACTCTTGATATTCTTTACAAGTTTGTATTCTATCCTTAAATACTTTCTTTCTACATTTTTTTTTACATTTTAAACTGTATTTTTGGGAGTTGCTTGCTCTTTCCCGCAGATAAGTATCTGCAAATACTCTTTATATTCTTTATAAGTTTGTATTCTATCATTAACTTCTTTCTTTCTACATTTATTTTATGTTTTAGACTGTATTTTTGGAGTTGCTTGCTCTTTCCCGCAGATAACTATCTGCAAATACTATTGTTATTCTTAACATGTTTTTATTATATCATTAGCTAATTTATTTTTACATTTTTTTTTACTTTTTAGAATGTATTTTTGGGAGTTGCTTGCTCTTTGTCGCAGATAAATATCTGCAAATACTCTTGATATTCTTAACAAGTTTGTATTCTATCATTAACTTCTTTCTTTCTATATTTTTTTTACGTTTTAGACTGTATTTTTGGGAGTTGCTTGCTCTTTCCCGCAGATAACTATCTGCAAATACTCTTGATATTCTTTACAAGTTTGTATTCTATCGATAACTACTTTCTTTGTACATTTTTTTTACGTTTAAAACTCTATTTTTGGGAGTTGCTTGCTCTTTCCCGCAGATAACTATCTGCAAATAATCTTAATATTCTTTAAAAGATTGTATTCTATCATTAACTTCTTTCTTTCTACATTTTTTTTTACGTTTTAGAGTGTATTTTTGGGCGTTGCTTGCTCTTTCCCGCAGATAACTATCTGCAAATACTCTTGATATTCTTTACAAAATTGTATTCTATCATTAACTACTTTCTTTTTACATTTTTTTTACGTTTGAAACTGCATTTTCGGGAGTTGCTTGCTCTTTCCCGCTGATAACTATCTGCAAATACTCTTGATATTCTTTACAAGTTTGTATTCTATCATTAACTACTTTCTTTCTACATTTTTTTTACGTTTTAGACTGTATTTTTGGGAGTTGCTTGCTCTTTCCCGCAGATAACTATCTGCAAATACTCTTGATATTCTTTACAAGTTTGTATTCTATCATTAAATACTTTCTTTCTACATTTTTTTTTTACGTTTTAAACTGTATTTTTGGGAGTTGCTTGCTCTTTCCCGCAGACAACTATCTGCAAATACTCTTGATATTCTTTACAAGTTTGTATTCTATCATTAACTACTTTCTTTCTACATGTTTTTTTACGTTTTAGACTGTATTTTTGGGAGTTGCTTGCTCTTTTCGCAGATATCTATCTGCAAATACTCTTGATATTCTTTACAAGTTTGTATTCTATCGTTAACTACTTTCTTTCTTCATTTTTTTTACGTTTTAAATTGTATTTTTGGGAGTTGCTTGCTCTTTCCCGCAGATAACTATCTGCAAATACTCTTGATATTCTTTACAAGTTTGTATTCTATCATTAACTACTTTCTTTGTATATTTTTTTACATTTGATACTATATTTTTCGGAGTTGCTTGCTCTTTCCCACAGACAACTGTCTGCAAATAGTCTTGAAATTCTTTACAAGTTTGTATTCTTTCATCTATAAATGATTTTATTTCTCCTTGCTTTTACGCTACAGTCAAGATAATAGCCAAGCAGGCACCTTTTTCGTTAACAATCGCTTCCGGCTTCCAATAGTAAGGTAAAAACATCTATCAATTTATCAAGTATTACTAACTGAAACTCAAAATTTAACAAAAGAAAACAAATTGGATTCTTGATGATCTTGAATCAATGTCGATATCAATAGATGTAACAAAAGAATTAGCTGATTCTGCTGATTCCGAATATATAATATTTATTAAGTTTAATGTTACCCATCAAAGGCTACGAGTCTAAAAAATTTGCCAAATTTTCGAAAAAGGTGAAAAATACCCCCTAAAAGTCAAAGAATCTTAACGGAAATCACGCCATCTGATTCAGCGTATCAGAGAACCCCTCTGTAGAGGTTCCAAGCTTCTATTTATAAAATTGTGACGTTTTGTAGTGTTTGCCAGAAGAAGCATGACGGATTCGTTTTTATTTGTCGTTTTTACTTTTTCAAGGGGTGTTCGTATCGAACCAATGGTAGTAGAATATCGCAAGAGGGCTCGTTCAAATGCAAATTAAAAGGTAAATTTCTACCAAATAATATTATTGAATGACGCGTAAAGTGAATATACCACTCGATGCCTTTTTTATGCTGATTATGAGTATAAGAATCATTTTTGTCGGAAATGAGTTTCAGCCCCCTCCCCCTTTAAATGCAAATTCAGGGTCTATATTCATAGAACCTAACCTAACCTAACCTAACTCTGAATTGGCATATATAGGGGGGGGGTCTGAAATTCATTCCCGATAGAAATGATAATTATATTCGTAATCAGCATAAAAAAAAGGCATCGAATGGTGTATTCATTTTATTCCTAACTCAATAATATGATTTGGTAGAAATTTACAAATTAAAAGATCCAGCGTCCCTTTTAAGTGACCAAAAAATCGGAGGACAACTCACCCCCGTCCCAAGTCCTTTTTTCCTGAGTGTCGTCTGATCAAAATGTTTAGATAGCCCTTTGTTCAGTATAGTTGAAAGGTACAATATAGATATGTGTTTGGAGATGACATGACCCCTCAGAACCTCCAGAAGAAGGGCCGCAAGTTATGAAATTTGCCCATTGTTTAAATATAGTATTTGTTATAGGGAATCATATAGACATTTTCTAAGGGGGGAAGGAGATCTTCTGGGGACCGATTTTCTATCGGGAGAATTTCCCAATGGGATGGAGGTTTCTGGGGGTGCCCTTTCCAGGGGAAATTTCAAATGGGGAAAACTAGCCAGAATTTGTATCCTACAAAATTTGTGCTATTTGTCTTACTTTCTCGTTGTTAATCCCATTGTATATGTGGAGATACTCTGTGGGAATTGTCAGGGGGAAGTTTTCAGCAGAGTTTCAATTCTCTGGGGATCTTTATGGTTGAGATTTTCCATTGGAGAAATTTTCCATAGAGGATTTATCACCAGGAAATATTCTCCATGGGAAATTTCTGGGGGAGAAACTTTCCAAGGGAAGGGGAGGCGTATTTTCCACACAGGGTTATTTCCCCTTTTTGACCTTAAAAAGGATCCGAAACTAAACGAAAACAAGTCTTTCTTCAAATAAAAGTGTGGTAAGGAGTTTTAAGCCAGAATTTTAAGCAAAAAATTTTCGGGGGAGAGTTTGCAGCAATGATGGAGTTATCCGTGGGTAATTTCAAAGCGAAAAAATTTTACATGGGAGGAACTTTGTATTGTGGTATTTTTCGTGGGCAAATTTACCGCAGAGGGGTGGATTTCCTAGGATTATCTGAAAAATGATGAAAAATAAATAAAAAAAACAAGTCTTTTCTACCGAAAGTAAAGAGTGAAATTAAAACTTAAAATGAACAGAAATTATTCCGTATATGACGTGGGCTACTCCCACCTTAATACCCCCTCTCTACGCTAATGTTCGACCTTGTGTGTAATTTTTTAAGAACGATTTTTGAAACACAAGATTTTAGCGTGAAGAGAGGGGTATTGAAGAAGGGGCAGCTCTTCTAATAAGGAATAATTTCTTTTTGTTTTAAGTTTTAATGTTGCTCCTTACTTTAGGTAGAGAAACTTATTTTTTCATTTAATGAATGAAAGAGTGATAAGGTTACAATTTATTTTTTAGATTTGACCAAGGCACATTGTGTGGAAAGGGTTGTTGTTGAAACTTCAAAAGCGGCTTGATTTTAGATTGAAAGCTCTAATGCCCTTTCTAAGAATCATAAGTGATTCGAGGGGGAACAGCCCCCCTATCCCAACCGTCATTTTCCCAAACATGTCCAATCAAATTTTTGAGGTTGCAATTTTGTTCAGCATATTTGAAAGGTCCAATACATATGTTTTTGTGGATGTCCCCCCCCCCCCCCTCAAAAAAAATCAGGGCAAGGGCTATGAGTTTTACTACTTCCCAATTATTATATAAGATTTATATGGAAAGAAGGGTTTTATAAACTTTGGAGGGGGCTCACTGGATTGAAAATCAGAAGTTCTAGTGCCATTTTTTAAGAGTAAGAAGTGGCCAGAGGGCAAAACCCCCCCACCCACGTCTTCTTTTCCCTAGATGCATCCAACAGAAATTTTTAGATTGTCATTTTGTTGAAAATGGTCCAAATAACATATGATAATGCCATCAGCGATGACACAACCCCAAATACCCCAGGGAAAACGGTTGTAAGTTATGTCCCTGGGGTTGCATTGCAAGAGTACCCATGAGCTAATATATGAAGCTACCATAATCAGAAATGTATCGAACATTAGAAATAATCAGAAATGTGAACGGACTGCTGGGAATTTCTGTATTTTCCCCCTGAACGGAAGCGTTTTTTTTGTGTTTTATTATCATTTTTTTGCATGAGTGATAGTATTTATCTAGTTTTCATTTTGAAAAAGATTTAAATTTTTTACAGTTATGAACTATAAAGGTTACAAATATATTAGGTTTTGGTATTCAAAATTAAATTAAAAATATTGAATAAAAAATTTATTTGATTGTCTTCTTCTTAGTTTTAATGTTTTAATTTGAACAAACTATTTTGATAATGGATTACTTTTTATAAATAATGAGTCGTCTAAAGGCATTGAATATTTAGGTGTTTTATAACCAAGTCCAATACTTTCGATATTGATAAAAAATATCCACTCAACACTTTGAGATTCTTCAAGAGAACTAAGAAGCTTTTCTATTAGAATATAGTCTGCAAGTTTGCCCATTAAAATTTAGTTTTTTATGCATCTTGTAGGAAGATACATACAAAAGTACTTTTTTATGTATCTCATTTGGTAGAAAGATGAGCCTTAAGCTCCCACAAGTAATTTTTAGCTGTTTACATATTTTCATTACTTTTGTGCTTTCAAACTAGTTCATTCTGTATGGATGTACTAAATGAATTTTTTTCGTTTTCAATATATTCGATGTTAACTGACCACGTTGAAAGAGGTTTTTAGGTCGTAAAAAAACTAGTTTCTGAAATTTCAAGATGGACATATTATGGACAAAATATGGACATTATTTAGCTGAAAAGGACACAATTTTGGATGCTCAAGGGACATATTCATTGACCAAAAAGTTGGCGACTCTGGTTATGATATGTTCAGATTTAATTACATTTCTTTCCGCTATCTTCATAAAATACTTTCTGGTTTTTAACTTTCGTTTGCCTATCTATTACGGAAAGGAAGCGTGGCCTTAGAAGCTATTCAATAACGAAGAATAAATAAAAGATCAATAAATCTTAGAATAGATAAAACATGTTCCTTCTCAAGTATACGAAAAAAAATCCTATTTTTATTCCAGAAGTTACGACATTTAAGGGAAAAGATATATGAGCTTTAATTTATCCTTTTCTTAGGTTCTATGCCGGGGAAAAATCCTTTATAGTGCATTGACGTGTCAGGTGTCAAAGTTTGAGAAAAAGCAATAATAGCTGCTGTATTAAGCTAGCAAGATTTAATCTTTGTCTGAAGAGTAGAGGGATAAAATTACTAAAAGGGATATTGCTTTGCAGCAACCATGAAATGATATGTCACCCCTTTTCATAGGACTAAGTGCGCTTTAATCTTTTACAGATTAAGCCTTTTGAGATCAAATAGTCAAAGATTTAAGAAATTATGCCTTTGGAGGAGGAGAGGGTGGTGGAAAGAAAAGGTCCGTAAAGCACCAGATACAAGCACCCTGAGTTAAGTAAAAAAAAAGTCCCGAGGGGTAGAGATCGTAAATAATATAATTTGCCGATTGTGTTTATTATTGGGAAAGGGGGAAAGTCTGATCCTGGGCGTGTTGATGAAGGCTAAAGGCAGCAATGAAACTTCAGGGAATGTTCAGGGTGATGCTCAGCTAGATCAGAAGACACTATATACATCAAGGTTTTCAAAACTGCAATATCTTAAGAATAGCTAAGGGTTTTGACTTGAATCTTTCAGGGCTACAAGTACTGCTACTATTACTCCTCCTCCTCCGTCTACTGCTCCTGCTAGCACCGTCACTGCTGCTACTACTGCTACCATTACTATTACTACTACTGCTAAGACTACTTGCGAATGTGCCCACTTCGACTATGACGAACTACGACACTGCCTAATTGCGACCTCGACGACTTGTGACTACTTACAACTGGAACTAAGACTACTTTCGACTGCGACATTGACTACCTGTAACTGTGGCTGCAACTGCTAGTGACTGGCCATAGATAATTACAACTGCTTGCAACTACGACTGAAAACTACTTGCAACTGTGGCTGCAACTACTTGCGACTACAATTACTGTCACTTGTATGTGTGTATTGCGACAGTAGCTACTTACGACTGTAACTCAAACTAATTGCAACTGTGACTTCAAATTCTTACGACGCCAGTTGCGACTACTTGTGGTTGCAACAGTGACTACTTGCGACCGCATTTTTGACTATTGCGACTGTCAATGTGAATAATTTTGACTCTGACTTCAACTCTACGTGCAACTGCGACTACTTGTGACTGTAACTACTTGCGAATGTGACTTTTTAGGACTGCTGCTACAACTACTAGTAATTCCAACTCTGGCTACAATCCACTGTGACTACCTGTAACAGCGACCATGACTAATCGCAACTAAAACTGCTACAAGCACTTCCAAGGTGAATATGACCACTTGAGACTGCAACTACTTGCGGCTGTGACTGCTTCAACTTGTAACTGCAAGTGCAACTGTTACTACTTGCGACTCTGACTAATTGCAATTGCGACTGCTTGCGACTGTGACTGCGACTTTTTGCAACTTTGACTACTCACGTCTGCAACTGTGACTATTTGCAACTGCAACTGTGACTACTTGTGAATGCGACTACTTGTGACTACGGTTGCGATCGTGACTAGTCGCAACTATTACTATCATTAATGCCACTACTTCTACAATTCAAACTGAGACTGAAAATGCTGCTGCTTCTTCTAATGCTTCTACTACTATTACTACTACTATTGCTACTACTTCTACTACTACTATAACTGCTACTACTATTACTACTACTACTACTACTGATATCACTACTACTGCTACTTCTACTACTACTACTACTACTATTTCTACTACTACTATTACTACTACTAATAATACTAGTTCTACTACTATTGATACTATTGTTATTGCGAGTATTGCTAGTACTACTATTGCTAGTACTGCTAGTACTGCTACTATTACTAATACTACTATTACTACTACTACTATTACTAGTATTACTACTACTACTACCGTTACTGCTAGTAGAAGGCTATCTTATACTCCGACGAGTACACCATATATGGGCATAGAACCACGTGGTTTATGGTTTTTGTCAGTGAGAATGAAAAAACAGGAATTTTGTCACATTTATGTCTGTTTTCATGGATGCTTATGTGTGTTGGTCGATTTATTTGATGTTTTTCATGGATGATTTATGGTTTTTGTCAGTGAGAATGAAAAAACAGTATTTTTCTCACTTGAAAAACATGAATTTTGTCACATTCATGGATGTTTTTATGGTTTTTGTCAGTGAGACTGAAAAAACAGGAACTTTCTCACATTTATGTCTGGGGTATGGTTTTTGTCAGTGAGAATGGAAAAACAGGAACTTTCTCACTTTCATGGATTATTGAGTCATTAATCAAATTGTTTCCGGGCAAGGTTAATTAATGTCTGACAGATGACGTCAAGTTAATTAATGTCTTTGATGCATTTCCAAAGAGAATGTTTCCGAGGCAAAGTTTAGATCACACATGACAGACGATGTCATGATTGATTGATTGACATGAAAGGGGAATTAATTTGTTGTTTCTAAAGAGAATTGATTTGACACGAAAGGGAATTAATTTGTTGTTTCTAAAGAGAACTGTCTAAAGAATGTTTAGATCTTAGCGATGAATTGTTTTAGCGCGGGAATCAGGTTTCTTAGTAATTTGAAATGTATCAGCGCAGAGATGCCAAACAAAAGGAACACGCTGAAATTACGTTTAGGGATTATTTGGGCGAAACCGTTTTAGTCATTTTATGGAATTATTTCGGCGAAACAGTCAGAGACATTTTAAAAGATGATTTAAAAGATGATTTTAGAAGAGGATTTGAGAGTGAAACTCTGTGGTCGTTATAATACACAAGTTGTATTTTAACAGCGTCGTGAGGTCCCCTATCCCAACCCAAAGGGTTCCGATCCCCCGACCCCAACCCCAAAGGGTTCCAATCCCCCTACCCCAACCCCGAAGGAAGCCCCCGGTACTCAAAGGTCCCCCAAGCTCCCAAAGGGCCCCCAGACCCCCAAAGGCCATCCCCACACCCCCAAACGCCCACCCCCGGCCCCCAAAGGCCCACCGGGCTCCCCAAAGACCACCGGGCTCCCAAAGGACCCCCCCGGACCCCCAAAGGCCCTCACCCAGTCCCCAAAGGTCCACCGGGCTCCCAAAGGACCAATCGTTCCTCAAGTGCCCCCCAGACCCCCAAAGGCCCTCCCCAGACCCCCAAAGGCCCTCCCCCAGTCCCCAAAGGTCCACAGGGCTCCCAAAGGGCCATCCGGCCCTAAAGGGCCACCCGCAGACCCCCAAAGGACCCCCGGCGCCCCAAAGGCCCCTGAGCTCCCATTTTTAATACTTTTTATGGCTTTATTATATCTTTTCAGAACAAGTTATTTTCTTAATGTCCATGCTAAACCCATTTTACATGTTGAAGTTCCCATCCCTTTCACCCATAACTTCCCTATACTGATTTTTGAATGCTCCAACACCAAGCAATACTTTTCAAAGCCATTTCAGAACAAGTTCTTTTCTTAATGTCCCTCCTAAACCCATTTTACAAATTGAAGTACCCATCCTTTACACCCACAACTTTACTTTACAGCTTTTTGAGTTAAGAGTTTGGTGTTTTACCTTTGAGTCATAGCTTAGACATTTAGTTAGAGTTTTAGTTTAGTTTAGTTTTAGTTATGAGTTTAGAATTTTAGCTTAGAGTCTTAGCTTAGAGTTCTTGTTATATTTATAGTTTATTTTAGTTTTATTTAAGATTTTATAGTTTTAATCTCAGAGGCTTAGAATATTTTTTGTATAAGTTCTAATTTAGTTTAGTATTAGTTAAGACTTTAGAGTTTTGGCTTAGAGTCTTAGCTTAGAGTTTTTGTTAAAGTTGAAGCTGAGTTTTGTAATAGTTAAGAGTTTAGAGTTTTAGCTTAGAGTCTTAGCTAAGAGTTTTTGTTAAAGTTGAAGTTTAGTTTAGTAATAGTTAAGAGTTTAGAGTTTTATATTAGAGTCTTAGCTTAGAGTTTTAGTCTGGTCTAGTTTTAGTTAGGAGTTTAGATTTTTAGCATATAGTATTAGCTTAGAGTTTTTGTTAGAGTTATAGTTTAGTTTAGTTTTAGTTAAGAGCTTAGAGTTTTTTTTAGATTAGATTCTCAGCTTATAGTTTTAGTTAATTTAAGTTTTAGTTAAGAGTTTAGAGTTTTACCTTAGAGTCTTATCTTAGGGTTTTTATTAAAGTTCTAGTTTAGTTTAGTTTTAGTTAAGAGTTTAGAGTTTTTAGCTTAGACTTGGAGTTTTAATTAGAGTTCTAGTTTAGTTTAGTTTTAGTTAAGAGTTTAGAGTTTTAGCTTAGAGTCATAGCTTAGAGTTTTACTTAAAGTTATGGCTTGGTTAAGTTTTAGTTAAGAGTTTCCAGTTTTAGCTGAGTCTTAGCTTACAGTTTTTGTTGGAGTTATAGTTTAGCTTAGTTTTACTTAAGAGTTTAGAGTTTTACCTGAGAGTTTTAGCTTAGAGTTTTTGTTACAGTTCCAGTTTATTTTAATTTTAGTTAAAAATTTTATGTTTCAAATTTGAGTTTCAGTTAGAGTTCTAGTTTATTTTAACTTTAGTCAATATTTTAGTTTTTTAACCTAGAGTCTTAGAAGAGAGTTTTACTTAGAGTTCTAGTTTAGTTTAGTTTTATTTAAGAGTTTAGAATTTTAGCTTAGAGTCTTAGCTTAGAGTTTTTGTTAGAGTTCTAGTTTAGTTTAATTTTAGTTAAGAATTTGATGTTTTACCTTTGAGTTTCAGTTAGAGTTCTCGTTTAGTTTACTTTTAGTTAAGAGTTTGGTGTTTTAGAGTTTTATTCAGAGTTCTAGTTTAGTTTAGTTTAGTTACAGTTCAGAATTTAGAGTTTTAGCTTAGAGTCATAGCTTATAATTTTACTTAAAGTTGTAGTTTTGTTAAGTTTTAGTTAAGAGTTTCGAGTTTTAGCTTAGAGTCTTAGCTCAGAGGTTTTGTTAGAGTTCTAGTTTATTTTAGTTTTAGTTAAGAGTTTAGAGTTTTAGCTTAGAGTCTTAGCTTAGAGCTTTAGTTAGAGTTGAAGTTTAGTTTAATTTTAGTTAATAATTTGATGTTTTACCTTTGAGTTTCAGTTAGAGTTATAGTCTAGTTTACTTTTAGTTTAGAGTTTTTTATATTAGAGTCTTAGCTTAGAGTTTTAGTTATGAGTTCTAGTTTAGTTTTAGTTAAGAGTTTAGAATTTTAGCTTAGAGCCTTAGCTTAGATTTTTTGTGAGAGTTCTAGCTTATTTTACTTTTGATTTCTAGTTTAGTTTACATATAGTTAAGAGTTTGGAGTTTTACATTAGAGACATAGGATAGAGTTTTAGTTTAGTTTAGTTTTAGTTAACTGTTTAGAGTTTTTTAGCTTAGAGTTTTAGCTTAGAGTTTTTGTTAGAGTTCTAGTTTAGTTTAGTTTTAGTTAAGAGTTTGGTGTTTTACCTTAGAGTCTTAGTTTAGAGTTTTATTTAGAGTTCTAATTTAGTTTAGTTTTAGTTAAGAATTTAGAGTTTTTAGCTCAGAGTCTTAGCTTAGAGCTTTTGTTAGAGTTCTAGTTTAGTTTAGTTTTAGTTAAGAGTTTAGAGTTTAGCTTAGAGTCTTAGCTTATATTTTTTGTTGAAGTTTTAGTTTAGTTTAGTTTGATTAAATAGTTTAGAGTCTTAGCTTATAGTTTTTGTTAGAGTTAAAGTTTATTTTAGTCATAGTTATGAGTTTAGAGTTTTAGCTTAGAGTCTTAGCTTAGAGTTTTTGTTAGAGTTCTAGTTTAGTTTAGATATAGTTAAGAATTTGGAGTTTTACCTTAGAGACTTAGCTTAGAGTTTCAGTTTAGTTTTAGTTAAGATTTTAGAGTTTTTAGCTTAGAGTCTTAGCTTAGAGTTTTTGTTATAGTTATAGTTTAGTTTAGTTTTATTTAATAGTTTTGTGTTTTACCTTAGAGTCATAGCTTAGACATTTAGTTAGAGTTCTAGTTTAGTTTAGTTTTAGTTAAGAGTTTAGAATTTTAGCTTAGAGTCTTAGCTTAGAGTTTTTGTTAGAGTTCTAGTTTATTAGTTTTTGGTTTTTTTGTATAGAGTTTATTTCCTTTTTGCTTAGAATAGTTTTCGTCATATGTCTAGTTTAGTTTAGCTTTTGATAAGAGTTTAGAGTTTTAGCTTAGAGTCTTAGCCTAGAGTTTTTGTTAATTTTGTATCTGTTGTTTTTTCTGTTTCAGAGCTTGTAGTCATTGAATATAATCTTAGCTTAGAGTTTTAGTTAAAGTTGAAGTTTAGTTTAGTAATAGTTAAGAGTTTATAGTTTTAGATTAGAGTCTTAGCTTAGAGTTTTAGTTTAGTTTAGTTTTAGTTAGGAGTTTAGAGTTTTTTAGCATAGAGTATTAGCTTAGAGTTTTTGTTAGAGTTCTAGTTTAGTTTAGTTATATTTAAGAGTTTAGAGTTTTTAGATTAGATTCTTAGATTAGAGTTTTAGTTTAGTTTAATTTTAGTTAAGAGTTTAGAGTTTTACCATAGAGTCTTATCTTAGGGTTTTCTTAGAGTTCTAGTTTAGTTTAGTTTTAGTTAAGAGTTTAGAGTTTTTTAGCTTAGAGTCTTAGTTTAGAGTTTGTTGTTGCAGTTCTAGTTTATTTTAGAGTTTTATCTTATAATTAGAGTTTTAATTATAGTTTTAGTTTATTTTAGTTTTAGTTAATAGTTTAGAGTTTTAGATTATATTCTTATCTTAGAGTTTTTGTTATAGTTATATTTTGTTTTATTTATATTTAATATATTTGAGTTTTAGCTTAGAGTCTTATCTTAGAGTTTTTTTTATAGTAATATTTAAGTTTATTTATATTTAAGAGTTTGGAATTTTACCTTAGAGACTTAGCTTAGATTTTTAGTTAAGTTTAGTTTTACTTAAGAGTATAGAATTTTATCTTAGAGTCTCAGCATAGAGTTTTTTTTAGAGTTCGAGTTTAGTTTAGTTTTAGTTAAGACTTTAGTATTTTTAACTTAGAGTCTTAGTTTAGAGTTTTTGTTGAAGTTCTAGTTTAGTTTAGTTTTAGTTTAGAGTTTTATCTTAGACTTAGAGTTTTAATTATATTTCTAGTTTAGTTTAGTTTTGGTTAAGAGTTTAGAGTTTTTAGCTTAGAGTCTTAGCTTAGTTTTATTTAGAGTTCTAGTTTAGTTTAGTTTTAGTTAAGAGTTTAGAGTTTTACCATAGAGTCTTAGCTTAGAGTTTTAGTTAGAGTTAAAGTTCAGTTTAGTTTCAGTTAAGAATTTAGATTTTTAGCTTAGAGTCATAGCTTAGAGTTTTACTTAAAGTTATAGCTTGGTTAAGATTTAGTTAAGAGTTTCCAGTTTTAGCTGAGTCTTAGCTTACAGTTTTTGTTGGAGTTCTAGTTTAGCTTAGTTTTACTCAAGAGTTTAGAGTTTTACCTTAGAGTCTTAGCTTAGAGTTTTTGTTACAGTTCTAGTTTAGTTTAACTTTAGTTAAGAATTTGGTGTTTCACCTTTGAGTTTCAGTTAGAGTTCTAGTTTAGTTTACTTTTAGTTAAGAGTTTAGTGTTTTACCCTAGTGTCTTAGCATAGAGTTTTAGTTAGAGTTCTAGTTTATTTTAGTTTTAGTTAAGAGTTTAGAATTTTAGCTTAGAGTCTTAGCTTAGAGTTTTTGTTAGAGTTCTAGTTTAGTTTAATTTTAGTTAAGAATTTGATGTTTTACCTTTGAGTTTCAGTTAGAGTTCTAGTTTAGTTTACTTTTAGTTAAGAGTTTAGTGTTTAGTTTCTCCACGTTTAAGTTAGGTTAGATTAGGTTGGCTTATCATGAGCGCTCATGATAAGCCAACCTAATCTAACCTAACCTAAACGTGGTGAAACCTAACCTCTAACCTAACCTAACCTAATCTAACCTATGGTTTTTGTATTTCTATGCAATATTGTGTAATTTTGTGGTTATGCTAGTTTGGACTAAACTTCAACTCTAACTAAATCTCTAAGATAAGATTTTAGGATAAAACTATAATATATAAGTATTAAGTAAAAATAAAATAAAAAATAAATAAAAATAAAAATCTAATATAATACTCTAATATAAAACTATAAACTATTAAATATAAATAAAATAAACGAAACTTAAAACCTAAATTAAACTCTAATCGAAGACTTTAAGTTAAAAATAAAAACTCTTAACTAAAACTAAACTAAACTAAAACTCTAACAAAAACTTTAAGCTAAGACTCTAAGCTAAAACTATAAACTCTTAACTAAAACTAAACTAAACTAGAGCTTCAACAAAAACTCTAAGCTAAGACTCTAAGCTAAAAACTCTTAACTCTTAACTAAAACTAAGCTAAACTAGAACTCTAACAAAAACTCTAAGCTCAGACTCTAAGCCAAAATTCTAAACTCTTAACTAAAACTAAACTAAACTAGAACTCTAACTAAAACTCTAAGCTATAACTCTAAGGTAAAACACCAACTCTTAACTAAAACTAAACTAAACTAGAACTCTAACAAAAACTCTAAGCTAGGACTCTAAGCTAAAAAACTCTAAACTCTTAACTAAAACTAAACTAAACTAAAACTTAAACAAAAACTCTAATCTAATATTATATGATAAAACTCTAAACTCTTAAGTAAACTAAACTAGAACTCTAACAAAAACTCTAAACTACGACTCTAAGATAAAAAATCTAAAATCTTAACTAAAAATAGAATAAAATTAAACTATAAATATAAATATAATCTAATACTCTAAGATAAAACTCTAAACTCTTAACTAAAACTAAACTAAACTAGAACTTCAACAAAAACTCTAAGCAAAAGACTCTAAGCCAAAAACTCTAAACTCTTAACTAAAACTAAAATAAACTAGATCTCTAACAAAAAATCTAAGCTAAGACTCTAAGCTAAAAATTCTAAACTCTTAACTAAAACTATACTAGAGCTCTAACTAAAACTCTAAGCTAAGACTCTAAGGTAAAACACTAAACTCTTAAATAAAAGTAAACTAAAATATAAATATAACTTAAACTATAATTTAAAAAATATATTTATTAAATAAAATTAAACTAAACTAGAACTCTAACAAAAACTCTAAGCTAAGACTCTAAGGTAAAACTCTAAACTCTTAACTAAAACTAAACTAAACTAGAACTCTAACTAAAACTCTATGCTAAGATTCTAAGGTAAAACACTAAACTCTTAACTAAAAGTAAACTAAACTAGAACTCTAACTGAAACTCAAAGGTGAAACATCAAATTCTTAACTAAAATTAAACTAAACTAGAACTGTAACAAAAACTCTAAGCTAAAACACTATGCTAAAACTCTAAACTCTTGAGTAAAACTAAGCTAAACTAGAACTCTAACAAAAACTGTAAGCTAAGACTCAGCTAAAACTCGAAACTCTTAACTAAATCTTAACCAAGCTATAACTTTAAGTAAAACTCTAAGCTATGACTCTAAGCTAAAAATCTAAATTCTTAACTGCAACTAAACTAAACTTTAACTCTAACTAAAACTCTAAGCTAAGACTCTATGGTAAAACTCTAAACTCTTAACTAAAACTAAATTAAACTAGAACTCTAAATAAAACTAAGCTAAGACTCTAAGCTAATAACTCTAAACTCTTAACTAAAACTAAACTAAACTAGAACTCTAATTAAAAATCGAAGTCTAAGCCAAAACTCTAAACTAAAACTAAACTAGAACTTCAACAAAAACTCTAAACTAAGACTCTAAGCTAAAAACACTAAATTCTTAACTAAAACTAAACTAAACTCGAACTCTAACAAAAACTCTATGCTGAGACTCTAAGCTAAAATTCTATACTCTTAAGTAAAACTAAACGTAACTAAAATTCTAAGCTAAGTCTCTAAGTTAAAATTCCAAACTCTTAACTATAACTAAACTTAACTAGGACTCTAACGAAAACTCTAAGGTAAGACTCTAAGCTAAAACTATAAACTCTTAACTAAAATTAAACTAAGCAAGAACTCTAACAAAAACTCTAAGCTAACACTCTAAGCTAAAACTCTAAACTCTTAACTAAAACTAAACTAAACTATAACTATAATTAAAACTCTAAGTCTTAGCTAAAACTCTAAACTAAAATAGAACTTCGACAAAAAAAACTCTAAGCTAAGAATCTAAGTTAAAAACTCTAAACTCTTAAATAAATCTAAACTAAACTAGAACTCTAAGCTAAGACTCTAAGCTAAATCTCTAAACTCTTAAGTATTACTAAAATAAACTTCAACTTTAACAAAATCTCTAAGCTAAGACTTTAAGCTAAAACTATAAACTCTTAACTATTAATAAGCTAAACTTCAACTTTAACAAAAACTCTAAGCTAAGACTCTAAGCTAAAACTCTAAACTCTTAACTATTACTAAACTAAACTAGAACTTCTACAAAAACTATGCTAAGACTCTAAGCTAAAAAATCTAAACTCTTAACTAAAACTAAACTAAACTAGAACTCTAACAAAAACTCAAAGCTAAGACTCTAAGCTAAAATTCTAAACTCATAACTAAAACTAAACTAAACTAGAACTCTAACTAAATGTCTAAGGTATGACTCTAAGGTAAAACACCAAACTCTTAACTAAAAGTAAACTAAACTAGAACTATAACTGAAACTCAAATTTAAAACATAAAATTCTTAACTAAAATTAAACTAAACTAGAACTCTAACAAAAACTCTAAGCTAAGAGTCTAAGACAAAATTCTAAACTCTTAACTAAAACTAAACTAAACTAGAACTCTAACTAAAACTCTATGCTTTGACACTAAGGTAAAACACTAAACTCTTAACTAAAAGTAAACTAAACTAGAACTCTAACTGAAACTCAAAGGTGAAACATCAAATTCTTAACTAAAATTAAACTAAACTAGAACTGTAACAAAAACTCTAAGCTAAGACTCTAAGGTAAAACTCTAAACTCTTGAGTAAAACTAAGCTAAACTAGAACTCTAACAAAAACTGTAAGCTAAGACTCAGCTAAAACTCGAAACTCTTAACTAAATCTTAACAGAGCCATAACTTTAAGTAAAACTCTAAGCTATGACTCTAAGCTAAAAATCTAAATTCTTAACTGCAACTAAACTAAACTTTAACTCTAACTAAAACTCTAAGTTAAGACTCTATGGTAAAACCCTAAACTATAAACTAAAACTAAATTAAAATATAACTCTAAATAAATATAAGCTATGACTATAAGCTAAAAACTCTAAACTCTTAAGTAAAACTGATACGAACTAGAACTATGATTAAAACTCTAAGTCTACCCTAAGACTCCAAACAAAAACTAAACTAAACTAAAGAATCGCCAAAAACACTAAACAAGGACTCTTTTCAAAAATCTCTCTAATCTTAACAAAAAGAGAAAGAAACTCAAACTCTAAAAAAAACTCTATTCTGAGACTCTAAGCTAAAATTCTATACTCTTAAGTAAAACTAAATGTAACTAAAACTCTAAGCTAAGTCTCTAAGGTAAAATTCCAAACTCTTAACTATAACTAAACTTAACTAGGACTCTAACAAAAAATCTAAGCCAAGACTCTAAGCTAAAACTCTAAACTCTTAACAAAAATTAAACTAAACCAGAACTCTAACAAAAACTCTAAGCTAAGACTCTAAGATAAAACTCTAAACTCTTAACTAAAACTAAACTAAACGATAACTATAATTAAAAATAAATTACTAATATAAATCACTAAAATACAATAGAACATAAAAAAAAAACTCTAATATATTACTCGAAGATAAAAACTATAAAGTATTATATAAATCTAACCTACGATAGAAAACTAAAAAAAAACCCTAATAAAAGAAACTACTTTCAAAATATATAATATTAAATATAACTATGATTACCTAAAACTTTGATATGATACTCTAATATAAAAAAAACTATAAAATATTAAATAAAACTAAACTAATCTAGAACTCTAACAAAAACTTTAAGCTAAGACTATATGGTAAAAATCTCTAAACTTTTTACTAAAAATAAACTAAACTAAAACTCTAAGCTAAGACTCTAAGATAAAACTCTAAACTCTTAACTATTACTAAACTAAACTTCAACTTTAACAAAAACTCTAAGCTAAGACCCTAAGCTAAAACTCTAAACTCTTAACTATTACTAAACTACACTTCAACTCTAACAAAAACTCTAATCTAAGACTCTAAGCTAAAACTCTAAAATCTTAACTATTACTAAACTTAACTAGAACTTCGACAAAAACTATGCTAAGACTCTAAGCTAAAAACTCTAAACTCTTAACTAAAACTCTAAATTCTGAACTGTAACTAAAACTAAACTAGAACTCTAACTAAAACTCTAAGCTAAGCCTCTATGGTAAACTCTAAAATCTTAACTAAAACTAAACTAAACTAGAACTCTAACTGAAAATCAAAGGTAAAAAATCAAAATCTTAACTAAAATTAAACTAAACTAGAACTCTAACAAAAAAAACCCTCTAAACTCTTAACTAAAACTAAACTAAACTTCAACTCTAACAAAAACTCTAAGCTAAGACTCTAATCTAAAACTCTAAACTAAAACTAAACTATACTAGAACTTCAACATAAACTCTAAGCTAAGACTCTAAGTTAAAAACACTAAACTCTTAACTAAAACTAAAATAAAGTAGAACTCTAACAAAAACTCTAAGCTGAGACTCTAAGCTAAAACTCTAAGGTAAAACACCAAACTCTTAACTAAAACTAAACTAAACTAGAACTCTAACTGAAACTCAAAGGTAAAACATCAAACTCTTAACCCTATACAGGCCACTATAGGAACGAATACAAGGAAAAATCTCCAGCGCTTCCCATGTAATCTCTAGGTCAGACTATTGACGAAAAAATTTTTTTTGCATGATTTATTCAAAATTGTCAATTTTAGACCATGTTGTAAAAATACGACATTAGCCTCTCGAGTATATAAAAATGAGGCATTTTCGCTTGGTGTGGAAGGCTTTAAAACAATTTTTTTTGGCAGTAAGGCACAGTGGAAGGTCACATTTTTCGCATTCGAAAGTGGTATATCCCGATTTGCACTCTTTGCAGCGGCTCTGTTTTTCAGTCTTCTTTGGCCAGTGATCAAGTCCATCGGCTTGATCAGATATTGCCGGTCGGATTCGATTGCGACTTCGAATGGGGCTGGGACTTACTTCGACATCTGCGGATGGTCTAGCACGTTTACGTTGGGGCATCACACGCGCCGAGGCATACAACCCTGAAGTAACTTCAGACCTGAAGGCTCTCAAGATCATCGGTTCGTCTGTCCTTGAAGTCAGCACTTTGACGTCTGACCTGAAAAGAAGCCAGCTATTGCAGACTGTTGTGTCAATGAGCCACCAGAAGATTCTCATATACCATTTTCGTGTCCGAAGATGAGTTCGTCACATCTCCGCCAGCATGTCTGCTAAATCTACGCCACCCATATGACGGGTGTACTCATAAACAATGGCTGGCCTTGAAACTTCAACCCTGGATTTATCCTTAACGTTCCAGCGTCTGCACGTATCTTGTGGCGTTATACCTGCATTCGTTGAAGCCAAGCAAACCGTGTTGATATCTAACCATTTCACTACAATAACGCTAGAATGAATGTCAGCCCTGTAATCTGACGTTCTTCTCTCTCGTTTCTTCATTTCACCATCTGTGAGGAGCGGGCAGCCCTTCAGTCGCGCTTTGTTCAACGTACCAACACAAGGGAATCCTTTAATTTTGAGCAAACTCATTCGTTTCAAGCTCGAAAACCAGTTGTCAAAGTAAATCTTGTAGTTCATTTTCTCTGGCAAGGTACTCATCAGACGTAAAACTATGTTGCCTCCGACTCCAAGATCTGGCTCTATGTTATCTTCAACAAGAGTGCCCCTCCCTTGATAAACTTCAAAATCATGTGCAAAACCTGGCACACTAGCTCTGGTGAACACTTTTATTCTCCACTTCGTCAGCTTTTTCGGCAGATATTGTCCCAAGTTGGCTGGCCTCTTCAAAGGAACCAATTGCTGGTCCATGGAAAGATGTTCTTCAGGGTTGACTTCAAGAAACTTGGAACGAATATGACTCAGGACGGGTCGAATCTTGTATAGCTTGTCAAATCCTTGTTCTCCAGATTTCTTAGATTATTGTTGTCGTTGAAATGAAGAAAACGTTTGATCTTGTCAAACATCTGTCGGCCCATCTTGTCAGCAATTTGAGGGTATCTGGTGGCTGCTTCCCAGTGCATTCGATAATAGGGAACTTTTATCACTCCCAATAATAGAATAATGCTCATGAAAACTTTTAACTCTTCGGCAGTGAGGCAGAGGTTGCATCCCTCAGTTTGAAGTGCAAAGACGTTACTTTGTTCAACTATCAGCTCAAGAAGTTCATCGTCAAAGAATTTTTGGAAGTATTTCAGTGGAGTCTCCAAGATGCCTGGAACTTGGCGAGGCTCTCCTTTCCAAGACAGATCAACTTTTTCTATCTCTACTTTTCTCCAGCCGAATTTTTCTTGGACTTCCGTTTCTCATTTGATTTTCCAGTACTTGCTGTTACTGGTTGCTGTTGCTGACTGGAGGGTGGAGTTTCCCCCGAGTCATCGTCACTGGGTTCAGTGTTAGCCTTCACGTCATCCTGTTCCAAGAAGAAGTGGAGATTGTCCAGTAGAGGCAACAAGTCTGCATCAGGATCATCGATAAGATCTTCTGGAGACAGGGAGTCTGGATCATCGTTATCATCATCGTCGGACAAGTGCGACAACATGTCTTCTCGAATGTCAAAAATATACTTGGCCACCTCTGCTGCGTCAATTTGGTGAGTTTGAGCTCGTTTTCTTAGTCTGTCGTAAGATTCTGCCATCTAAAAAGAAAACAGAACTTAGTTATTCGTTTCACAATTTTGAGCCACGATCATCCAATGTTGTATTTTTACAACAGGAGGAAGTTTATCTTGCTACTGATCCAAATTCTTGCACATTTTGTGAATTTCAACTAGAGTAATTCTAAACGGTATATATTTTATACGCATATGACATGCAAGGAATCTCCCAAATTTTCGCTTTGTTTCCAGTTTGTAGCTTAGAAATTGCCTACCTTTTCATTCGTTTTTCTTATCCCTTGGTTTGGTGACTCACTGTTTAGGCCACATGTAACACAGCAGCTCCCCGAAGGTATCAATCGACTGCCATCTTTCAGCCTCATCGGAAGATCTTGATAAAAGCAGTATTTTTTGACAGCAAGATTGCAGTTCAAGCTCGAAAAGTACAGTGTTGTTTTTTTACAACAATTGCCTCTATAGGGTTAACTAAAATTAAACTAAACTAGAACTCTAACAAAAAACTCTAAGCAAAGACTCTAAGGCTAAAAATCGAAACTCTTAACTAAAACTTAACCAAACTAAAACTTTAAGTAAAACTCTAAGCTATGACTCTAAGCTAAAACTCTAAATTCTTAACTGTAACTAAACTAAACTTCAACTCTAACTAAAACTCTAAGCTAAGACTCTAAGGTAAAAACTCTAAGCTCTTAACTAAAACTAAACTAAACTAGAACTATAACAAAAACTATAAGATAAGAATCTAATATAAAAAAAAAATCTAAACTTTTAACTAAAACTAAACCAAACTAAAAATTTAAGCTAAGACTATAGGTAAAAACTACAAACTATTAATTAGTAGTAAACTAAAATAAAAATGTAACTGAAACTCAAAGGTAAAACATCAAATTCTTAACTAAACTCAAACTAAACTTCAACTTTAAAAAAAACTCTAAGCTAAGACTCTAAGCTAAAACTCGAAACTCTTAACTAAAACTTAACCAAACTACAACTTTAAGTAAAATTATAAGCTATGACTCTAAGCTAAAACTCTAAATTCTGAACTGTAGCTAAACTAAACTAAATTAGAACTCTGAATAAAACTCTAAGCTACGACTCTAAGCTTAAAAACTCTAAACTCTTAACTAAAAGTAAACTAAACTATAACTCTAACAAAAACTCTAAGCTAATAATCTAACATGAAAAAAAAATATCAAATTTTAACTAAAAATAAAACAAACTAAAAATTTAAGCTAAGAATCTAAGATAAAAACTCAAAACTCTTAACTAAAACTAAACTAAACTATAATTCTAAAAAAAACTTTAATCTAATAGTCTAATCTAAAAAAAAAACCTCTAAAATTTTAAATAAAACTAAAGCAAACTAAAACACTAAGCTTAGTCTCTAAGGTAAAACTTCAAACTCTTACCTATAACTAAGTGGTGGGTGAAAATGATGGGTACTTCAATTTGTAAAATGGGTTTAGGAAGGTCAGTAAGAAAAGAACTTGTTCTGAAATGCCTTTTGAAAAGTATTTCTTGGTGTTGGGCATTCAAAAAGCTGTAAAGTAAAGTTGTGGGTGAAATGGATGGGAACTTCAACTTGTAAAATGGGTTTAGGATGGACATTATGAAAAAAACTTGTTGTTAAATGCCTTTTGAAAAGTATTGCTTGGTGTTGGGCATTCAAAAAGCTGTAAAGTATAGTTGTGGGTGAAAAGGATGGGAACTTCAACTTGTAAAATGGGCTTAGGATGGCCATTATGAAAAGAATTTGTTGTGAAATGCCCTTTGAAAAGTATTGCTTGGTGTTGGAGCATTCAAAAAGCTGTAAAGCAAAGTTTTGGTTGTAATGGATGGGTACTTCAATTTGTAAAATGGGTTTAGTATGGAGATTAGGAAAAAAACTTGTTCTGAAATGGCTTTTAGAAGTATTGCTTGGTGTTGGAGCATTCAAAAATCGGTATAGGGAAGTTTTGGGTGAAAGCGATGGGTACTTCAACTTGTAAAATGGGTTTAGCATGGACATTAAGAAAATAAATTGTTCTGAAAAGATATAATAAAGCCATAAAAAGTATTAAAAATGGGAGGTCAAGGGCCTTTGGGGCGCCGGGGGTCCTTTGCGGGTCTGGGGGGGCCTTTAGGGCCGGATGGCCCTTTGGGAGCCCTGTGGACCTTTGGGGACTAGGGGAGGGCCTTTGGGGGTCCGGGGAGGGCCTTTGGGGGTCTTGGGAGGGCCTTTGGGGGTCTGGGGGGCACTTGAGGGCCGATTGGTCCTTTGGGAGCCCGGGGGCCCTTTGAGGACCGGGTGAGGGCCTTTGGGGGTCTGGGGGGGTCCTTTGGGAGCCCGGTGGTCTTTTGGGAGCCCAGTGGGCTTTTGGGGGCCCGGGGAGGGCCTTTGGGGGTCTGGGGATGGCCTTTGGGAGCTTGGGGGACCTTTGAGTACCGGGGGCTTCCTTCGGGGTTGGGGTAGGGGGATTGGAACCCTTTGGGGTTGGGGTAGGGGGATCGGAACCCTTTGGGTTGGGATAGGGGACCTCACGACGCTGTTAAAATACAACTTGTGTATTATAACGACCACAGAGTTTCACCCTCAAATCCTCTTGTAAAATCATCTTTTAAATCATCTTTTAAAATGTCTCTGACTGTTTTGCCGAAATAATTCCATAAAATGACTAAAACAGTTTCGCCCAAATAATCCCTAAACGTAATTTCAGCGTGTTCCTTTTTTTTGGCATCTCTGCGCTGACACAGTTCAAATTACTATGAAACCTGATTACCGCGCTCAATCTATTCATCGCTAAGATGTAAACATTCGCTTGGAGAAAGTTCTCTATAGAAACATCAAATTAAGTTCCTTTTGTGTCAAATCAATTCCATTTAGAAACAAAAAACTAATTCCCCTTTCATGTCAATCAATCAATCATGACATCATCTGTCATGTGTGATCTAAACTTTGCCTCGGAAACATTCTCTTTGGAAATACATCAAAGACATTAATTAACTTGACGTCAACTGTCAGACATTAATTAACCTTGCCCGGAAACAATTTGATTAATGACTCAATAATCCATGAAAGTGAGAAAGTTCCTGTTTATCCATTGTCACTGACAAAAACCATAAACCAGACATAAATGTGAGAAAGTTCCTGTTTTTTCATTCTCACTGACAAAAACCATAAAAACATCCATGAATGTGACAATTCATGTTTTTCAAGTGAGAAAAATACTGTGTTTTCATTCTCACTGACAAAAACCATAAATCATCCATGAAAAACATCAAATAAATCGACCAACACACAAAACCATCCATGAAAACAGACATAAATGTGACAAAATTCCTGTTTTTTCCATTCTCACTGACAAAGACCATAAACCACGTGGTTCTATGCCCATATATGGTGTACTCGTCGGAGTATAAGATAGCCTTCTACTACTGCTACTACTACTACTACTAATACTAAAACTGTTGAACTAAATCAAAAGAGTTTAAGTACATCCTGGTTGTCAAAACAACATAGATAAAATTTCCCAGGAGCAAAAAAGGGTTTCAAGTTGAAGGTTTCTTGAAATGTTTAGGGGGGTATAACTAGTACCCCCTCCATTGGTTCAAGCGGCCCAATAGCAGAAGTTTCAGGTGGCCCAATACAAAATTAACATGGAAATACAAGCGGGCCATTGCAAGTGGAATTCCTACCCCCTTACACCTGTTTCTATGCGACATTCCCGTCCTTGGCAAGAGTTCAATGGTTAGGTCGGGTGTTTATTCTATGACACACCCCCTTTGTTTTCCTATGACACACTGCTTTCTGTAACATGCCTTCCCCGGATTTCTGTGACATGCCCTCCCTTTTCCCATAGGATTTCTGTGACATACCCTTTGACGTGACGCGACACACCTGTACAATGCGGTCAACTGTTTCTAGGTGACGACTGGCAAGATTCCCGGGATTTCAGTTTTATATTATATGATTACTTGGAATGTGGTCCGTATCTTACACAAGTTTAATATTAAGCTCCTAACCCCTCATCCCTGTTTCTAGCGCCAGCCCTCTGACATCACAGCGCACACCCCCGTTCCAAGCGTATGTTACACCACGCGACACACCCTCGCTTGTTAAAGGGTCAGATGAGTGGAGGTACCAACTCCTCGCACCTGCACAGTGCAGTCATCTGTTCTATTAAATGAAACACACTTTGCATGACTCCTTGACATACCCTTCTGGACTCCAATGACGTCATACGACTTACCCCATTTCAAACAGACAGGTCTAATATGCTTGACGCAATTTTGTGTAACCCTTACCAGCGGGGAATCCCCGCTGGTAACGTAACAACACTCGAAACCCCCAAAGCATTCTTTTTTCATTAGCTTAATGGTGGTACACACTTTACGTAATGATTGCGCATCCCTCACTGCCAGATTTTAACATTTCTAGACCAAAAGCCTTTCTTTTTCGGCGTTCTATTTTTCGCTCAAAACACCATTCATTTTTTTCCAGAGTTCTTGACCCCGCCAAGACTCGAAAGGTCATTCCCTTCCAACGGTACAGCGCCCCAAGCACCTCGTCCATGAAACCTTTGTGAATATTTTGTATTTTGAACCATATTCTAAAAATATACTATTGCACGGCACCTGAGATTCCCCATTTTTCGGCAGTCGTTGAGCGGCGTGTTTACTGCCAAATTTGATACACTCTGGGGGTTATTTGCTTTCAAGATATTAATAAAGGGGAAATGCGTGTCTTACTCGTCCCAAACAATAAATCTTAAAAATGCAGACAATGAAAATAAAATAAATTGACGAGCAATAAAACATAAAAAAGACAGCTTAAAAAACACGACAAAAGATAAAAGATGAAAATGTCATATTATAATATACGGCTTCTAGCCTGCAACCCCGCAGGGTAGGGGAGTGATATTAGATGCAATTTAAACCATATTAAGAACTGCTACCTGTTAGATTTTCATCTCTTCCATGGGAAAAATTCTTTAATGTCCACACCTTAACTTTTAAGCTGTAGTTCTAGCCACAATGACATTACATCGCCCCCCCCCCATAAAATCTTTCAGGCCTTTCCTAATAAAAATTATGGTTCTGTATCCCATGATTCAAGTTTTTTGCACCCCAAGCCAATCATAACGCCCCATAAAATACCCCAGACTACCAGAGCATTTCACCCATGTGACACCGCCCCCTCACCCATCCTGATATTAATGGGTGACCTGATATTAATGAGATTTCCCATTTTTTGGCAGCCGTTAGAACAGCATGTTTACTGCCACATTTGATACACCCCGGGGGAGTATTTCCTTTCAAGATATTAATAAAGTGGAAACGCGTGTCTTACTCGTCCCAAACAATAAATCTTAAGAACACAGACAATGAAAATAAAAACAAATTGACGAGAAATAAAATATAAAAAAGACAGCTAAAAAATACGACAGAAAATAAAAGATGAAAATGTCATACTATCATATACGCCAAAAAAAAAGAACCATCTACTATAGAAAACGGGGGGGGGGCTCTAGCCGACAACTCCCCCCCCCAGAGACTAGGGGATGGGGGGAGTGATATTATATGCAATTTGAACCATATTAAGAGCTTTTAACAATAGGTTCCACCTCCTGACTTATCTTTAAGCTCTAGAGTATATTAATCAATGACAATGCATACCACATTGGTAAATTATGGATGATATTAAACACCCCCCACGAAATCGCTACATCTTTCTCAAGAAACCTTTCAGGAGTTTCCTAATAAAAATTATGCTTCTGAATCCCATGATTCAAGTTTTTTGCACACCAAGCCTTTCATAAAGCCCCGCAAAATACTCCAGACTACCAGAGAGTAGAGAGGGGGATACCAGCACTGAATTTTAATAGATTAATAGATTAATAATTTAATAGATAGATAAAAAGATTAATAATATTTGATTTTCTAATAAAGTTGGGTTTTAATTTTCAGAAATAAGAACATCCTTGTTTAAAATACATCTAATTTTATTAATAATTTTTTATTTTTTTTAATAATTGGGTACGTTTTTGCATTTAAAAAAAATAAAGTTGTGTTTTAGTTTTCAGAAATATGAACATCCCATTTTAAAATACATCAGATTTTATTAATAACATTTTCTTAGCCAGGTTTCTTAACCTTTCGTAGATGTGTGTTGAATGAAACTCATTACTTGGGATGTCTAGTTTGCTATTTTGGACTTTTCTGAGCTAGAATTTCTAACCTTTTGTAGGTGTATGTTTGGTTTTATGAATAATATTTGATTTTCTAATAAAGTTGGGTTTTAATTTTCAGAAATAAGAATATCCATATTTAAAATAAAATTGATTTTATTAATAATATTTAATTTCTTTTAATAATTGGGTACATTCTTGCATAATTTATTAATAAAGTTGGGTTTTAGTTTTAAGAAATATGAACATCCCAGTTTAAAATACATCTGATTTTATTAATAACATTTTCTTAGCTAGGTTTCTTAACCTTAAAAAACACGACAAAAAATAAAAGATGAAAATATCATATTATAATATACGGCTTCTAGCCTGCAACCCCGCAGGGTAGGGGAGTGATATTAGATGTAATTTAAACCATATTAAGAACTGCTATCTGTTAGATTTTCATTAAACTGCTATCTGTTTAAATTATTTAATGTCCACACCTTAACCTTACGCCAAAAAAAGAACCATCTACTATAGAAAACGGGGGGGGGGGCTTCTAGCCGACAACTCCCTCCCCCAGAGACTAGGGGATGGGGGAGTGATATTACATGCAATTTAAACCATATTAAGAGCTTCAACAATAGGTTCCACCTCCTGACTTATCTTTAAGCTCTAGAGTATATTAATCAATGACAATGCATACCACATTGGTAAATTATGGATGATATTAAACACCCCCCACGAAATCGCTACATCTTTCTCCAGAAATTTTTCAGGAATTTCCTAATAAAAATTATGGTTCTGAATCCCATGATTCAAGTTTTTTGCACATCAAGCCTTTCATAACGCCCCGCAAAATACTCCAGACTACCAGAGAGTAGAGAGGGGGATACCAGCACTGAATTTTAATAGAGTAATAGATTAATATAGATTTAATAGATAGATAAAAAGATTAATAATATTTGATTTTCTAATAAAGTTGGGTTTTAATTTTCAGAAATAAGAACATCCTTGTTTAAAATACATCTAATTTTATTAATAATTTTTGATTTCTTTTAATAATTGGGTACATTTTGGCATTTAAAAAAAATTAAGTTGTGTTTTAGTTTTCAGAAATATGAACATCCCATTTTAAAATACATCAGATTTTATTAATAACATTTTCTTAGCTAGGTTTCTTAACCTTTGGTAGATGTGTGTTGAATAAAACTCATTACTTGGGATGGCTAGTTTGCTATTTTGAACTTTTCTGAGCTAGACTTCATAACCTTTTGTAGGTGTATGTTTGGTTATATTAATAATATTTGATTTTCTAGTAAAGTTGGGTTTTAATTTTCAGAAATAAGAATATCCATATTTAAAATAAAACTGATTTTATTAATAATATTTCATTTCTTTTAATAATTGGGTACATTCTTGCATATTTTTTAATAAAGGTGGGCTTTAGTTTTTAGAAATATGAACATCCCAGTTTAAAATACATCTGATTTTATTAATAACATTTTCTTAGCTAGGTTTCTTAACCTTTCGTATATGTGTTTTGCGTGAAACTCATGACTTAGGATGTCTAGTTTGCTATTTTGGACTTTTCAGAGCTAGGTTTCCTAACCTTTCGTAGGTGTATGTCTGGTTTCATTATTAATATTTGATTTTCTAATAAAGTTGGGATTTAAATTTTCAGAAATAGGTTTCTTAACCATTCGTAGATGTGTGTTGCGTGGAACTCATGACTTGCGATGTCTAGTTTGCTATTTTTGATTTTTCTGAGCTAGATTTCCTAACCTTTCTTAGGTGTATGTCTGGTTTTATTAATAATATTTGATTTTCTAATAAAGTTGGATTTTAATTTTCAGAAATAAGAACATCCATGTTTAAAATGTATCTGATTTTATTAATAATATTTGATTACCTTTAATAATTAGGTACCTTTAATAATTAGGTACATTTTTGCATAAATTTTTTAAATAAAGATAGGTTTTAGTTTTCAGATATATGAACATCCCAGTTTAAAATACATCTGATTTTATTAATAATATTTTCTTAGCTAGGTTTCTTATTCTTTCGTAGATATGTGCTGCATAAAACTCATGATTTGGGATGTCTAGTTTGCTATTTAGGACTTTTCTGAGCTAGATTTCCTAACCGTTCGTAGGTGTATGTCTGTTTTTATCAATAATATTTTATTTTCTAATCAAGTTGAGTTTTAATTTTCAGAAATAATAACATCCATATTTAAAATATATCTGATTTTATTAATAATATTTGTTTTCTTTTAATAATTGGGTACATTTTTGCATATTTAAAAAAAAAGTTGGATTTTAATTTTCAGAGATATGAACTTCCGAGTTTAAAATACATCTGATTTTATTAATAACATTTTCTTAGCTAGGTTTCTTAACATTTCGTAGGTGCATGTTTAATTTTATTAATAACATTTTCTTAGCTAGGTTTCTTAACTTTTCGTAGGTGTATGTCTGGTTATATTACTAATATTTGATTTTCTAATAAAGTTGGGTTTTAATTTTCAGAAATAAGAACACCCATGTTGAAAATACATCTGATTTCAAAATAATATTTGATTTCCCTTTAATAATTGGGTAAATTTTTGTATTTTTAAAAAATAAAGTTTGGTTTGAATTTTCAGAAATATGAACATCCCAGTTTAAAATACATCTTATTTTATTAATAACATTTTCTTATCTAGGTTTCTTAACCTTTTGTAGAAGTGTCTGGCATGAAACTCATGATTTGGGATGTATAGGTTGCTATTTTAGACTTTTCAGAGCTAGATTTCCTAACCTTTCGTAGGTGTATGTCTGGTTTTACTAATAATATTTGATTTTCTAATCAAGTTGGGTTTTAGTTTTCAGAAATAAGAACATCCATGTTAAAAATACATCCTATTTAATTAATAATATTTGATTTCCTTTTAATAATTGAGTACATTTTTGCATATTTTTTCAAAAAAAAGTTGGGTTTTAGTTTTCAGAAATATGATGAGCCCAGTTTAAAATAAATCTGATTTTATTAATAAGATTTTCTTAGATAGGTTTCTTAACCTTTCGCAGATGTGTGTTGCATGAAACTCATGAATTGGAATGTATAATTTGCTATTTTGGACTTTTCTGAGCTAGATTTTCTAACCTTTCGTAGATGTATGTCTGATTTTATTAAAAATATTTGATTTTCCAATAAAGTTGGGTTTTAATTTTCAGAAATAAGAACATCCATGTTTAAAATATATCTGATTTTATTAATAATATTTGATTACCTTTAATAATTAGGTACATTTTTGCATATTTTTTCAAAAAAAGTTGGGTTTTAGTTTTCAGAAATATGAACATCCCAGTTTAACATACATCTGATTTTATTAATAATATTTTCTTAGCTAGGTTTCTTAACCTTTCGTAGATATTTGTTGCATAAAATTCATGTTTTGGGATGTCTAGTTTGCTATTTTGGACTTTTCTGAGCTAGATTTCCTAACCGTTCGTAGGTGTATGTCTGTTTTTATCAATAATATTTTATTTTCTAATCAAGTTGAGTTTTAATTTTCAGAAATAAGAACATCCAATATTTAAAATACATCTGATTTTATTAATAATACTTGATTTCTCTTAATAATTGGGTATATTTTTGCATTTTTTTAAATAAAGTTGGGTTTTAGTTTTCAGAAATATGAACATCCCAGTTTAAAATACATCTGATTTTATTAATAACATTTTCTTAGCTAGGTTTCTTAACCTTTCGTAGGTGCATGTCTGATTTTATTAATAACATTTTCTTAGCTAGGTTTCTTAACCTTTCGTAGGTTTATATCTGTTTTATTAATAATATTTGATTTTCTAACCAAGTTAGGTTTTAGTTTTCAGAAATAAGAACATCCATGCTTAAAATACATCCGATTTTAATAAGAATATTTTCTTAGCTAGGTTTCTTAATCTTTCGTTGATGTGTGTTGCATGAAACTCATGACTTGGGATGTCTAGTTTGCTTTTTTGGACTTTTCTGAGCTAGATTTTCTAACCTTTCGTAGGTGTATGTCTGGTTTTATTAATAATATTTGATTTTCTAATCAAGTTGGGTTTTAATACATTTTTTTATATTTTTTAAATAAAGTAGGGTTTTAGTTTTCAGAAATATGAACATCCCAGTTTAAAATATATCTGATTTTATTAATAATATTTTCTTAGCTAGGTTTCTTAACCTTTTGTTGATGTCTATTGCATTAAACTCATGACTTCAGATGCATAGTTTGCTATTTTGGACTTTTCTGAGCTAGATTTCCTAACCTTTCGTAGGTGTATGTCTGGTTTTATTAATAATATTTGATTTTCTAATAAAGTTGGGTTTTAATTTTCAGAAATAAGAACATCATGTTTAAAATTAATCTAATTTTATTAATAATATTTGATTACCGTTAATAATTAGGTACCTTTTTGCATATTTTTTAAATAAAGTTGGGTTTTAGTTTTCAGAAATATGAATATCCCAGTTTAAAATACATCTGATTTTATTAATAACATTTTCTTAGCTAGGTTTCTTAACCTTTAGTAGATGTCTGTTGCATGAAACTCATGATTTGGGATCTCTAGTTTTCTATTTTGGACTTTTCTGAGCTAGATTTCATAACCGTTCGTAGGTGTATATCTGGTTTTATTAATAATAATTGATTTTCTAATCAAGTTGGGTTTTAATTTTCAGAAATAAGAACATCTATGTTTAAAATACATATGATTTTATTAATGATATTTGATTTGTTTTAATAATAGGGTACATTTTTGCATATTTTTTTTAAATAAAGTAGGGATTTAGCTTTCAGAAATATAAACATCACAGTTTAAAATACATTGGATTTCATTAATAAAATTTTCTTAGCTAGGTTTTTTAACCTTTCGCACGTGTATGTCTGGTTTTGTTAATAATATTTGATTTTCTAATAAAGTTGTGTTTTAATTTTCAGAAATAAGTACATCCATTTTTAAAATACATCTGATTTTATTAATAATACTAGATTTCTTTTAATAATTTGGTACATTTTTGCATATTTGTTTTAATAAAGTTGGGTTTTAGTTTTCAGAAATATGAACAACCCAGTTTAAAATATATCTGATTTTATTAATAATATTTTCTTAGCTAGGTTTCCTAACCTTTCGTAGATGTGTGTTGCATGAAACACGTGATTTGGGATGTTTAGTTTGCTATTTTGGACTTTTCTGAGCTAGATTTCCAAACCTTTGAAAGGTGCATGTATTGTTTTATTAATAATATTTGATTTTCTAATCAAGTTGGATTTTAATTTTCAGAAATAAAAACATCCATGTTTAAAACACATCTGATTTTATTATTAACATTTAATTTCTCTTTAATAATTGGGTACATTTTAGTGTATTTTTTTAATAAAGTTGGGTTTTATTCATTTTTAAGGTTAATTTAGTCTAGGTTACGTGCGCGCACGTAATAAAATCAGATGTATTTAAAATCAGATGTATTTTGCAGCCCAAGCCTTTCATAACAACCCGCAAAATACTCCTGACTACCAGAGGGGGGATACTAGCACTGAATTTTAATAGATTAATAGATTAATATAGATTTAATAGATAGATAAAAAGATTAATAATATTTGATTTTCTAATACAGTTGGGTTTTAATGTTCAGAAATAAGAACATCCTTGTTTAAAATACATCTAATTTTATTAATAATTTTTCATTTTTTTTTACTAATTGGGTACATTTTTTTAATAATGTAGGGTTTTAGTTTTCAGAAATATGAACTTCCCATTTTAAAATACATCAGAGTCTATTAATAACGTTTTCTTAGCTAGGTTTCTTAACCTTTCGTAGATGTGTGTTGAATGAAAATCATTACTTGGGATGTCTAGTTTGCTATTTTGGATTTTTCTGAGCTAGAATTCCTAACCTTTCGTAGGTGTATGTCTGGTTTTATTAATAATATTTGATTTTCTAATAAAGTTTGGATTTTTAATTGTCAGAAATAGGTTAAGAAACCTAGCTAAGAAAATGTTATTAATAAAATCCAATGTATTTTAAACTGTGATGTTCATATTTCTGAAACCTAAAACCCAACTTTATTTTTAAAAATAAGCAAAAATGTACCCTATTATTAAAAGAAATCAAATATTATTAATAAAATCAGATGTATTTTAAACATGGATGTTCTTTTTTTGAAAATTAAAACCCAATTTGATTAGAAAATCAAATATGATTAATAAAACCAGACATACACCTACGAAGGGTTAGGAAATCTAGCTCAGAAAACTCCAAACTAGAAAACTAGACATCCCAAACCATGAGTTTTATGCAACACACATTTGCGAAAGGTTAAGACCTAGCTAAGAAAGTTTTATTAATAAAGTCAGATTTATTTTAAACTGGGATGTTTATATTTCTGAAAACTAAAACCCAACTTTATTTAAAAAAATATGCAAAAATGTACCTAATTATTAAAAGTAATCAAATATTATTAATAAAATCAGATAAATTTTAAACATGGATGTTCTTATTTCTGAAAATTAAAACCCAACTTGATTAGAAAATCAAATATTATTAATAAAACCAGACATACACCTAAGACGCGTTAGGAAATCTAGCTCAGAAAAGTCCAAAATAGCAGACTATACGTCTCAAGTCATGAGTTTAATGCAACACACATCTACGAAAGGTTGAGAAACCTAGCTAAGAAAATGTTATTAATAAAATCAGATAAACTTTAAACTGGGATGTTCATATTTCTGAAAACTAAAACCCAACTTTATTTTAAAAAATATGCAAAAATGTACCCAATTATTAAAAAAAATCAAATATTATTAATAAAATCAGATGTTTTTTAAACATGGATGTTCTTATTTCTGAAAATTAAAACCCAACTTAATTAGAAAATCAAATATTATTAATAAAACCAGACATACACCTACGAACGGTTAGGAAATCTAGCTCAGAAAAGTCCAAAATAGCAAACTAGACATCCCAAATCATGAGTTTCATGCAACACATATCTACGAAAAGTTATGAAACCTAGTTAAGAAAATGTTATTAATAAAATCAGATGTATTTTAAACTGGGATGTTCATATTTCTGAAAACTAAAACCCAACTTTATTAAAAAAATATGTAAAAATCTACCTAATTATTAAAGGTAATCAAATATTATTAATAAAATCAGATAAATTTTAAACAGGGATGTTCTTATTTCTGAAAATTACTTTATTAGAAAATCAAATATTATTAATAAAACCAGACATAGACTACGAAAGGTTAGAAAATGTAGCTCAGAAAAGTCCAAAATAGCAAACTATACATCCTAAGTCATTATCTTCATGCAACACACATCTGTGAAAGGTTAAGAAAACTACCTAAGAAAATGTTATTAAAAAAATTAGATGTATTTTAAACTGGGATGTTCATATTTCTAAAAACTAAAACCCAACTTTATTAAAATATACAAAAATGTACCCAATTATTAAAACTAAATCAAATATTATTAATAAAATCAGATGTATTTTAAACATGGATGTTCTTATTTCTGAAACTTAAAACCCAACTTTATTAGAAAATCAAATATTATTAATAAAACCAGACATACACCTACGAAAGGCTAGGAAATCTAGGTCTGAAAAGTCCAAAATGGCAAACTATACATCCCAAATCATGAGTTTCACACAACACACATCTACGAAAGGTTAAGAAACCTAGCTAAGAAAATATTATTAATAAAATCAGATGTATTTTACACTGGGATGTTCATATTTCTGAAAACTCAAACCCAAGTTTATTTTAAAAAAATCTACAAAAATGTACCCAATTATTAAAAGGAAATCAAATATTATTATTAAAATCAGATGTATTTTAAACATGGATTTTCTTATTTCTGAAAATTAAAACCCAACTTTATTAGAAAAGCAAATATTATTAATAAAATCATACATACACCTATGAAAGGTTAAAAAACCTAGCTAAGAAAATGTTATTAATGGGATCAGATGTATTTCAAACTGTGATATTCATATTTCTGAAAACTAAAACCCAACTTTATTTTAAAAAAATATGCAAAAATGTACCCAATTATTACAAGAAATCAAATATTATAAATAAAATCAGATGTATTTTAAACATGGATATTCTTATTTCTGAAAATTGAAATACCAACTCTATTAGAAAATCCAATATTATTAATAAAACTAGACATTACTAGGTGTATGTTACATGCTAGATTTCCTAACTGAAAGGTTAGAAAATCTGGCTCAGAATAGTCCAAAATAGCAAATTAGACATCCCAAGTCATGAGTTTCATGCAACACACATCTAAGAAAGGTTAAGAAACCTATTTCTGAAAATTAAAATCCCAAGTTTATTAGAAAATCAAATATTATTAATAAAACCAGACATACACCTACGAAAGGTTAGGAAATCAAGCTAAAAAAAAGTCCAAAATAGCAAACTAGGCATCCCAAGTCATGAGTTTCATACAACACACATCTACGAAAGGTTAAGAAACCTAGCTAAGAAAATGTTATTAATAAAATCAGATGTATTTTAAACTGGGATGTTCATATTTTTGAAAACTAAAACCCAACTATATTTTAAAAAATATGCAAAAATATACCCAATTATTAAAAGATATCAAGTATTATTAACAAAATCAGATGTATCTAAACATGGATGTTCTTATTTCTGAAAATTAAAACCCAACTTTATTAGAAAATCAAATATTATTAATAAAACCAGACATATACGTACGAAAGGTTAAGACACCTAGCTAAGAAATTGTCATTAATAAAATCAGATGCATTTTAAACTATTATGTTCATATTTCTGAAAACTAAAACCCAACTTTATTACAAAAAATGCAAATATGTACTCAAATATTAAAAGAAATTAAATATTATTAGTAAAATCAGATGTATTTTAAACATGGATGTTCTTATTTCTGAAAATTAAAACCCAAGTTTATTAGAAAATCAAATATTATTAATAAAATCAGACACACACCTACGAAAGGTTAGGAAACCTAGCTCCGAAAAGTCCAAAATAGCAAACTAGACATCCCAAGTAATGAGTTTCATGCAAAACACATCTACGAAAGGTTAAGAAACCTAGCTAAGAAAATTTTATTAAGAAATGTGATATATTTTAAACTGGGGTGTTCATATTTCTGAACACTAAAACCCAGCTTTATTTTAAAAAATATGCAAAAATGTACCCAATTATTAAAAGAAATCAAATATTATTAATAAAATCAGATTAATTTTAAACAAGGGTGTTCTTATTTCTTAAAATGAAAACCCAACTTTATTAGAAAATCAAATATTATTAATAAAACCAGTCATACGCCTACGAAAGGTTAGGAAATCTATCTCAGAAAAGTCCAAAATAGCAAACTAGACATCCCAAATCACAAGTTTCATGCAACACACATCTACGAAAGGTTAAGAAACCTAGCTAAGAAAATTTTATAAATAAAATCAGATGTATTTTAAACTGGGATGTTCATATTTCTGAAAACTATAACCCAACTTTATTTAAAAAATATGCAAAAATGTACTCAAGTATTATAGGAAATAAAATATTATTAATAAAATCAGATAAATTTTAAACATGGATGTTCATATTTCTGAAAATTAAAACCCAACTTTGTTAGAAAATCATATATTATTAATAAAATCAGATATACACCTACGAAAGGTTAGGAAATCTAGCTCAGAAAAGTCCAAAATAGCAAACTATACATCACAGATCACGAGTTTCATGCAACACATATCTACGAAAGGTTAAGAAACCTAGCTAAGAAAATGTTATTAATAAAATCAGATGTATTTTAAACTGGGATGTTCATATTTCTGAAAACTAAAACCCAACTTTATGTAAAAAATTACAAAAATGTGGTGAAGCTTTCTAATTAAGTCAATTTGGAATTTAGTAAAAATATTATGACGCAAATACAAAAGTTTCGAAATACCACTTTTTATTAAGATAAAGATACACATCCTGGAATCTGTAAGCTTGGAGGGAACTTGCTCAATAACGAATTTCCTAGCTAAGTTCGTCAATGAGCTGGATGGATGCGGTTGGTTTTTCATATATATACTCAGGTTTTTGAGACTGAACACACACTCTTTGACTTACAGGGCGAACCTCTGCCCGTATGTTATCGTATTAGAAATACCTTGGAATATTGTGGGATTATTGTAAGTGTCTAAGTATCTTATTATATATTATTGTAGATTTCTGATACTTGTGGTCTACCTGGGGACAACCAGTCCCAGTAGAATAATATATGTATTATTATACCGTGTACTCGTATATGTTAACTGAATAAAAGTACTGTGTTATACCCAACCTCTCTACAATCTACATTTAGTCTTTCGAATATACCCAGCTGGTACGCCTCATTAGTCTGGTCATAGCCTAAGGCACGCTACCAAAGTTTAATTACCTTAGGGCTATAGTTTATATCCCCTATAAAGGGAGAATAAAGGTATCTACCACTGCACCACTTAAATACCATAAAATGTACCCAATTTTAAAAAGAAATCAAATATTATTAATAAAATAGGATGTATTTTAAACATGGATGTTCTTATTTCTGAAAATTTAAACCCAATTATATTAGAAAATCAAATACTATTAAAAAAATCAGACATACACCTACGAAAGGTTAGGAAACCTAGCTCAGAAAAGTCCAAAATAGCAAACTAGACACCCCAAGTCATGAGTTTCATGCAACACATCTACGAAAGGTTAAGAAATCTAGCTAAGAAAATGATATTACTAAAATCAGATGTATTTTAAACTGGGATGTTCATATTTCTGAAAACTAAAACCCATTTTTATTTAAAAAAATATGCGAAAATGTACCCATTTATTAAAAGAAATCAAATTAATGTCCTTGGTAAAAGCCTGGACCAGATTTAATGTCCTTGGTAAAAGCCTGGGAAATATATTTAATCTCCTTGGTAAAAGCCTGGACGAGATATAATATCCTTGGTAGAAGCCCGAGAAGGAGATTTAATGTCCTCTTTAAAAGCCTGGACGAGATTTAATGTCCTTTGTAAAAGCCTGGACGAGATTTAATGTCCTTGGTAAAATCCTGGACGAGATTTAATGTCCTTGGTAAAAGCCTGCACGAAATGTAATGTCCTTGGTAAAAGCCTGGACGAGATTTGGTGTACTCGTTAAAGGCCTCAAATTATATCTTGGATAGGCCTGGATATGATTTGGCAAACATCCAAAAGCTTTTAAAAATAGAGAGTATTTGTTTATTTTAAGTTTTTAACTTGTTCCCTGCTTTAGCTGAAAAACCTTTTCTGGTTGTTAATTTCTGTGGCTCAAGCGCGCAAAAAAAGTACTAAAAATATGGGGGAGGGGCCAAAAATGTGGGGGAGGGGGGCCCTGGAGGATGGGGTAGGGGACCTTACAATACTGTTCAAATTCTACTTGTGTATTATACAGAACACAATCGAGAACCGCCCAAATAAAAAATAATATGTATCTCTTAATAGAGTTAGCATTCCCTGAGATGCCTTACCTTTTTCGTTTCTACTTCTTCCAAATTTATCTTGTCTCATGGAGATATTGTTTCAATCAGATATCTTGTCCCGTCTGTATTTCGAACTCTCTGATAAGAATGTTCCAATGTTGAAATTTCCTTATCTGATGATGTCACCTTGTTATCTTAATATTTCTAACCGGTGATTGACAGCTATAAACATGTCCTGGTTGTATTCACTGAGCATGTTGCGTCACTCCCGTTAGTCGGTCAATGCCCATATATGGACTTTCTTCAGTGCTGGTATCCCTCTCTCTACTCCAGAGCATTTCACCATGTGGCACCACCCCCTCCCGCATCCCATGGGTGACCTGATATTAGTGAGATTTCCCTTTTTTTGGCAGTCATTAGAACAGCGTGTTTACTGCCACATTTGATACACTCCGGGGGGGGGGGGGTATTTGCGTTCAAAATATTAATAAAGGGGAAATGCGTGTCATGCTCGTCCGAAACAATAAATCTTAAAACTCAGACAATTAAATAAAAACAAATTGAAAGGCAATAAAGCATAAAAAAGACAGCTAAAACACGACAAAAAATAAAAGATGAAAATATCATATTATCATATACGCAAAAAAGAACCATCTATTATAGAAAACCGGGGCTTCTAGCCTGCAAGCCCAGAGGGTAGGGGAGGGGTAGTGATATTAGATGGAATTTAAGACATATTAAGAGCTTTTTAAGGAAATACCCCTTTTTCATTAAGATAAATTAATGGGTATTTCATATTATCCTGACAATAGATTCCAACTCGCACCTAGTAGCATTCTTTTGCAGAGGATGCATTGATAATAGATGTAGTTTTTAGGCGTTATTGCAGCTTTAAAATGATAAAGAATAACATGCCAAATTTAAGGAAAGACGAAGGGAGAGAACTCCGGGGGAGAAGAACCCTTTTCTCCGTCACCAGCTCAACTCTGTTTTTTCTTTTTTTTTATCGTTACGCAAAGCGCTAATTTTCAAGTCTATATTTATGGTTATCCTGCCTCCCTCCACTAATGTACCGACCTGTTCCCTGGTTGCCACCGAGGAAGTGTCCAGTCCCCCCCCCCCCGAGCGGTTTCTCTTAGCCCAGGGTATATTTTTACCAAAATATCAAAACACGCAAAGTAGGGGAAATTCTATTTTGAGAAATTCTTGTTACCATCCACCCCGTGCGCTGCGGGGGAGCTTGGTCAGTGTCTACTCTTTTTGGGGGACGAAATCCGGCCATCCTACACGCAGTGAGGGACTTCTGCCTGTGTGTACTCACTCCTGGGACGGAATATGGGCTTCGGCTAGGTGATAAAAGAGGCTAAAAACGGTCTCGCTCGAGATAATTTAAAGGATGCTCTCTAACGTCAGAGCATCCCTGTGCGAGAAGAGTAGTTGTCCAAACCGGTAAAAAAGTATACTTATGGGCCAGAGCGGAATGGCGCCACGGCACTGTTTTCACACTAGCACCAGCTCTCCACACGACACCCCCCCCCCTTGAAAACAGAGAAGACTCCTTTCTTTTCTTTACTAGTGTTAGATACTCTAAGCATTTCACCTCACAGTATCACACTATAACTACTCTCAGACATACCCTCTCATCACCCCATCTCTCCAAAACCCTTTCCAGACATTTCTCGCTAAAAATTTTTTTTTCAAGTCATTCATTCGGGCTTTCGCAAGCAATTCAGCCCACAGTACAGCACTATAGCTACTCTAAGACACCCCTCTGCCATCGCCAAATCGCCCCAACCACAAAAACTTTCTTAGAAGTAGCATTTTTTCGTTATGATGACAACTTATCTGTTAGAAGTAACAAACTTTCTGTAAAACATACGCAACTTTCCTTAGAAGTAACAATTTTTTCGCTATGATAACACGTTTTCTGTCAGAAGTAGCAAGTTTTCCTTACCACTAACAAATTGTCTCTTCGATGTAACAGCATTCTTCCTTAATACTAATATACTTTTACTTAACATTAAGTTTCTCCTATAAATAACAAGTATTTTCTTAACAGTAACAATTTTTTCAATAGCTCCAACTTATCCGTCGAAGATAACAAATCTTTCTTAAAAGTAACAATTGTTCGTCACTGATAACACGATTTAGAACTAGCAAGTTGTCCAGCAAAGATAACAAATTTTTCTTAGAAGTAACAATTTTTTCGTTTGTGATAACATCTTTTCTGTCAGAAGTAGCAAGTTTTCCTTAACACTGACAAATTTTCTCATCGGAGTAACGACATTTTTCCTTAATACTAACAAACTTGTACTTAACACTATCAAATTATCTTAGAAGTAACTGGTTTTTTCTTAACAGTAACAAATTTTTCTAATAGCACCAAGTTTTCCATCAAAGATAACAAATTTTTCTTAAAATCAACAATTTTTTCGTTATTGATAACACGATTTCTGCTAGAACTAGCAAGTTGTCCTGCAAAGATAGCAAATTTTCCTTAGAAGTAACAATTTTTTTTGTTTGTGATAACATCTTTTCTGTCAGAAGTAACAAGTTTTCCTTAACACTAACAAATTTTCTCATCAAAGTAACAACATTCTTCCTTAATACTACCAAACTTTTACTTAACACAAGCAGATTTTCTCTTCGAAGCATCAACTTTTTTCCTTAATACTAACATACTTTTACTTGTAAAACTCAAATTTCTCTTAAATAACACTTATCGTCAGTGATAACACGTTTTCTGCTTGAACTAGCAAGTTTTCTGTCAAAGATACCAAATTTTTTTCTTAGAAGTTACAATTTTTTCGTTATGATGACAACTTATCCGGTAGAAGTAACAAGTGTTCTGTCAAACATACACCATTTTTCTTAGAAGTAACAATTATTTTCGTTATGATAAAAATTTTTCTGCCAGAGGTAGCAAGTTTTCCTTAACACTAGCAAATTTTCCCTTCGAAGTTTAATTTTTTTTCCTTAAAACTAACATACTTTTACTTAACACACTCAAATTTCTCTTAGAAATAATATTTTTCGTCAGTGATAACACGTATTCTGTTCGAACTAGCAAGTTTTTTGCCAAAGATACCAAATTTTTCTTAGAAGTAACAATTTTTGATTGTGATAACAAATTTTCTGACAGAAGTAGCAAGGTTTCCTTAACACTAACAAGTTGTCTAATCGAAGTAACAACTTTCTTCCTTAATACTAACAAACTTTTACTTAACATTACATTTTTCCTAGAAATAACAAGTATTTTATTAACAGTAACAATTTTTTTTTAATAACCCCAACTTATCTGTTGAAGATAACAAATTTTATCTTAAAAGTAACAATTTTTCTTCACTTATAACACGATTTCTGCTAGAACTAGCAAGTTGTCCAGAAAAGATAACAATTTTTTCTTAGAAGTAACAAATTTTTTCTAACAGCACCAAGGTTTTCGTCAAAGATAACAAATCTTCTCTTCGAAGCAACAACTTTTTTCCTTAATACTAACAAACTTTTACTTAACACACGGAAATTTCTCTTGGAAGTAACATTTTTTTTGTCAGTGATAACACGTTTTCTGTTTGAGCTAGCAAGGTTTCTCTCAAAGATACCAAATTTTTTCTTAGAAGTAGCAATTTTCATTATGATGACAAGTTATCTGTTAAAAGTAACAAGTTTTCAGTCAAACTTACCAAATTTTTCCTAGAATTAAAATTTTTTTTGTTTATGATAACAATTTTTCTGTCAGAAGTAGCGAGTTATCCCTAACACTAACAAATCTTCTCATCGAAGTAACAACTTTTTCTTAATACTAACAAACTTTTAATTAACACTATCAAATTTCTCTTAGAAGTAACAGATTTTTCAACAAGTTTTCTGTCAAAGTGAAGTTTCTCGTTCAAGTTAGGTTCATCTAACTTAGGTTATCATGAGCGCTCATGATATTAAGGTTGTCCAAAAGACAATCATGTCCAAGGTTGTCTAAAAGGCCTATCTGCAATATATCAGGAACGGATAAGGGTATTAAGTGGAATTTTTCAGGCCGTGGCGAGGCTGATGTTGAACTAAATAAAAAACATTTAGTTTCCTCCACGTTTGTCAAAAAGGTGTATCTGCAATATTTTAGGACGGCTAAGGGAATCAAGTTGAAACTTTTATATCGATTAAAGGGGGATGGTCGATTACTATTTGTATCAACTTATGGTTGTAACATGATCGGGGTCAAAATTGTTTCATCCCTATTCCCAAGATTATGCAGATCTTTTTAAAATAATATTCCATTTTTCAAATAGTATTCTCTGCACCCTCACATCCAAAGTTTTATAATAACACTATTGTTAAAATTAGCTACAGAATTTGGTCCAAAATATAAATATTTATCCAAAATCTTGATTTTTAAGGGAAACTAAAAAGAAGTTTTACAAATATTCCTTTTATTAAAAGGAATTTCTGTGTGGTTATTTCGCAAATGAAGGAAAAAGACTTTGCGATCAAGCGCGGGCTAAACTACACACATCTGCGAGTTTTGGATCTGTTATTGAAAGACATCCTGCAAGTCCGAATTCCTTTGAGTTTGCAAGATATTCGGAACGAGAAGTGGCATGATTCTCGGGTACGATGAAGTCAAGCTCTAGCGGGATGGACGAGTTTTCCCCGAAACGCATAAAGGCTGCAAAAATGAGTGTCTTACCTGTGTTGACGCACCTCATCAACCTTTCTCTAGATCTTGGAGTCTTCCCGGAAGCAGTAAAGATTGCAAGACTGGCTCCTCATCATAAAGGAGGGGAAAATGATGACCCATCGAATCGAAGACCTATTTCTATTCTCCCACTTTTCTCTAAGTTAGATAAGAAAGAGGTACATGCCCAGTTAAGTTATTATATTGAAAAGAATAAAATTCTAATGGAAAATCAATTTAGGTTCAGAAAAGGGCTACTAATGGATATAGCAGTTCTGAAATTGGTTGATTGGATTAGTGATGCATTTGAAGCTGGTCTCATACCCGCAGCTGTGTTTTTGGATACGAAAAAAGCGTTCGATACGGTGGACCACTCAGAGCTTATTCAAGCTCTTGACTCGATTAGGGTGAAGGGTTCAAGTCTTGAATGGTTTTCATCGTATCTACACAATCGGTATCAGACAGTTCAGAATGGGTTATTTTTATCTTCAAAAAATAAAATAGAGTGTGGGGTCCCACAAGGGTCAATCTTGGGACCTCTACTTTTCATTATTTTCATTGATCGAGTGAAACACTACCTGTCAGAGGCTGGTGTCATCCTGTTTGCAGATGACACTTTACTCTTTCTGGCAGTACCTTCACTTGATGTTTAATATAATAAAATTCATATTGCAGTTTCTGAGTTTCTAACTTTTTCTCAGTAAAATATGCTAACCCTTAGCTTTTCTAAAACTATTTTTATGATATTTTCTAGACTTTCGTCTAGTGCTGGAAATGACCATATCACGGTTCAAGAAAAAGTGATAAAGAGAGTAGCAACAACAAAGTATTTGGGGTTTTTAATTGATGAAAACCTGTCGTGGAAAAACCATTCAAGTGCAATAGCTGAAAAATTAAGCAGAGGCCTTGGGGTGATGCGAAGAATTAAAAATCCAGTCCCAAAAAAGATCCTGAAAATGATTTATTTTTCTATATTTTACCCATATATTATCTACGGATGCTCTATATGGGCAAGCAATTTTGTAACATGTTTCAAAAGAGTACAAAAACTTCAGAATAGAGCTGTAAAATTATTATCTGAATTTGATGATTCTGACGAGGTTCCTGCTCATGAGCATTTTAAAAGAATAAGTTAATGCATCCATTAACTTAATCCCAAATTCGAGATTACCAAGTCGCGATTTTCTCGTATAAATATTTGAATCAGCTGCTCACCCATGCTTTTGAAAATGTTTTTACTTTTAATAGAGACCGTCATGGTCATAATACAAGAAAAGCTGATGACTTAACTCATGAGTTTAGGAGCACCACTCGGGCATCTTTTGTGATTCGCCATTATGGTCCCCATGTTTGGAATATATTGCCCGAGTGTGTGAAAAATGCGCCTAGTCTTCCGGCTTTCAAGTCACGGGCAAAGAAGTTTCTTTTATCTCGGGAGTGAATTTGGTGTCAAGCCCACTCCAGGTTGTCATTCTATTTAAGATATTTCACCGATTTACTTTGCTCTTTTTTTTGCTTTTTTTTCTATCTACTTCTTGTCTTTTCCTCTTTCTCTCTTTTTCCCTTTATTCCGTCATCAGATAAGTTTCTTGTGTGTTGAGTAGCAAGGTATGAATGTTGTTTTAATTAGCTGAGAGTGATAACCTTGCTTGCCCTTTCAAGCTTATTGCCTTTCTTGGCAGGCGAAACGCGAATAGTGTTTGTTTTCTTTTCTAATAAATGTATATCTCATCTAACCAGCTGGCTTGCCCGTCTTGCATTGTTGCAATCTCAAAAAGAGGGAAGTTCAAGGAAAATTCCCCGTGGAACATTCCCTTTGCGTCATAATAACAATCGTATTTTAATTTTTAAAATTTTACTCCCCCCCCCTTAGAAAATTTCAAAACACGATAATGTGCTGAATCGTAACGTTCATCTATTGTTTCATACGTCATACTTTGCACAATAGAGTTAATCACACACTGCAAAAAGTTGTCCTTTACCCTTCATTTTTATAAATTACCAAATTAATCTATTTTGATTATATGCGCCAGAGTCGAAAAAAGATATGCTAATCAAATTTTATACCTAAAACCTTTGCAAAACTCCACTCAACAACTAAGTTTCTTGGCGATCGGATGATCACTGCAGTAATGCATTTAGGACAGAGAGACAGACATGCATTCGTTTTTATTTATATATCAAATAAAAAAACAAGTTTTTTCAACTGAAAGTAAGGAGCAACATTGAAACTTAAAACGAGCAGAAACGATTACGAATATGAAAGGGATTGCCCCCTCTTCAACACATCGCTCTTTACGCTAAAGTTTGTTAGTACTTTTTAAAAAGCTTCTTGTTATTCTAATTAAGCGACCCTTGTGTTTGAGGTGTCGTTCTTAAAGAATTGGGACAAAATTCAAACTTTAGCGCAAAGAGTGAGGTGTTAAGGAGGGGGCACCCCCCTTCATATACTTAATAGTTTATTTTCGCTTTAAGTTTTAATTTTGCTCTTTATTTTCAGTTGAGAAAAACTTTTTTTTTTCATTTAATTTCTGATCGTTTTTTTAAATAATGCCCGTAAATCTGGCCCCACATCCACGGAGAAATCCCCCTTCCCACGAAAATATCCTCTAGCTAATTCAATCCCGGTGAAAAATTTACCCTGGACAATTACCCCTAGCAGCTCCATGCGTAAAATTCAAACGGAAAAGAGAAAGCAAGACATATAAAAGGAATTTTATGAAGGAATTCAGGAAAATTCCCCAGTGTAAAATTTACCCTGGCAATTTCATTCCTTAGAAACTTCCCTCACCGTGGAAAATTCCCCCGTGGAAATACCCCAAGCATTAAATTCCCCCCTCCCTATCCCAAAATGTATGGATACTTCCCAATAACAAATACCATGCGTGAACAATGGACAAATTTTATAACTAAAAGACTTTTCCCCTGGGGCTGTTGGGGGGGAGGGGTTATTTCATATCCAAAATATAGTTATTGGGCCTTTCAGCTATGATGAACAAAATGGCGTTCTCAAAATTTTGATCGGACGATTTTGGTAAAATAGGCGTGGGGGAGGGGCTCTAGCCGGATCCACCCTTCAATCTTTTTGGTCACTTACATAGGGCACTAAAACTTTAATTTCTGTTCGAATGGGCCCTATATCGATATTCTATGAACACTGGGTTGATACGATCACCCCTGGGAAAAAAAAAACAACAAATAAACCCACATCCGTGATCTTTCTTCCGGCAAAAAAAATTAGAAAATTTAGCATTTTTGCAGATAGGAGGTTGAAACCTTTGAAATAAGGCTCTCTGATACGCTGAAACTAATGTTGTGATTTTCATCAAGACTATTTGACTTTTAGGGGGTATTTCCCCCTTTTTGGAAAATCGGGTAAATTTTCTCAGGCTTGTAACCTTTGATATATTATACTAAACTTAATGGAACTTACATATTTGGAATCAACGTAATAAGCCGATTCATTTGATATATCTATTGGTATCAAACTTCCGTTTTTTAGAGTTTTGGTAATTAATGATCCGCGTCGCTCCTTACTTACAGTTCTTTACTACGAACTGTTTGATATGTAAAAACTATGCCTATTGAAAACAAACAGAAATCAATTTCAAAAAACTTTTTTTTACAAAAGAAGCTATTAAAAGATGATTGAGGTGATAATGTAGTGTTTGACAATATGGAAAATTGTCAATTCACGAAATTCAAACCTACATTAAACCAAAGATGAGTCGAAATAAACTAAAACATTAATTCAATCGTATAACGTATACCAATAAATAAATTTAAAACAGGAATCATAGGCAGCGCAATAGCGCTGCCTAATTAAAGAACGATGTTGGCACAATGTGTTTTTTTTTTGTTTTTGTTTTTTTTTCATACCAGGGCACTTCGTATCGAAGGAATTGTCGTAGAAACTTCTAAAAGGGCTCATTCGATTGGAAATTGGAGTAGCTAGTGCCTTTTTTAATAGTCGAAAGTGATTGAATGGCAACTAGCCCTCCCCCCCACGCCCGTCATTCCCCCAAACACATCCAATCAAAATTTTGAGAGATCCATTTTGTTCAGCGTAGGTGATTTCCAGATAGAAAGTATGTTTTTAAGGAGGACACTCCCCCACAACCCTCAGGGCAAGGGTTTTAAGTTATGTCCTGGGGGCATATAAGAACGATGTTGGCACAACATATTATTTATTATTTTTTTTTCCTTTAGAGCAGCTGCACTTCGTATCGAAGAAGTTGTCGTAGAAACTTCGAAAAGGGCTCATTCAATAAATTGGAGTGGCTAGTGCCCTTTTTAATAGTCGAAAGTGATTGGAAGGCAAGTAACACCCTTTCCACGCCCATCATTCCCGAAACACATCCAATCAGAATTCTGAGATAGCCCTTTTGTTCAGTGTAGTTGATGTCCAGATAGAAATTATGTTTTTGTGGAGGACACTCCCCCACAGCCTTCAGGGCAAGGGTTGTAAGTTATGCCCTGGGGCATATAAGGTTTTAATAGAAGGTGTTGTCGTAGAGACTTCAAAAAACGCTTATTCGATTGGAAATTCAAAGGGATAGTGCCCTTTTTAATAGTCGAAAGTAATTGGAGGGCAACTAACCCCCCTCTCACGCCCACCTTTTCCCGTAACACATCCAATCAAAATTTTGAGATTTTATTTTTGTTTGGAAATTGAGTGGCTCTTTTAAATAGTCGAAAGTGCGTGGAGAGAAATAGATTGGAGGGCAAATAATCCCCCTCCCACGCCCACCCTCCCATTTGCCTTTATGTTTAAAAACTAAATATTGCCTTAAGATTAAATCAAAATGCACTTTGTTAATGCTAATTCCCAATACGTGGAAAAAGTCTTAAAATTAATTTATGTTCGTTTTTTCTTGACAAAGTCTTTGTCATACAAAAAAAAAATTATGTCTTTTTATTTTTCAAGTAGTTCATGGTAATGAACTGTAAGTAAGGAGCGACTCGGCTCAATAGTAACCGGAACTCTGAAAAAAGAAATTTTGTCATCACTAGATACATCAAAATAATCAGCTTATGATACTGATTCCAAATATATAAGATTAATCGTTTAGTTTTACCCTTCAAAGGCTACGAGCCTGAGAAAAGTTGCCTAATTATTGAAATAGGGGGATAGGGGGGAAACACCCTTAAAATTCTAGGAATCTTAGCTTAGGAATCTTATCTAGGAATCACACCATTAGCTTCAGCGTACCAGAGAACCCTACTGTAGAAGTTTCAAGCTCCTATCTACAAAAATGTGGAATTTTGCTATTTTTGCCAGAAGAAAATCATGGATGCTTGTTTATATTTTTTCCAGGGGTGATCGTATCGAAATAATGGCCCTAGAAGATTGGGTGAGGGTGAATTCGAACGAAAATTTAAAGCTCTAGTGCCCTTTTTTAGTGACCAGAAAGATCGTAGGGGCAACTGGCCCTACGCAAAAGTTATCCGATCAAAATTTTGAGATAGCCATTTTGTTCAGTATAGTTGAAATATCAAATGACTATGTCCTTAGGGGTAAAACAACCCTCCCCCCACAGTCCATGGGGAGAGGCCTTTAAGTTAAATAATTTGCCCATCGTTTACGCATAGTATTTGTTTTTGAGAAGTATACAGGCTTTTTTGGGGAGTATTTTGCGCTTGGGGTGGATTTCCATAGGGAGTATCTTTCTTAGGGAGGGAAGTTTCCGAGGGGGGAATTTTCCAAGGGAAATATAACACTTGGGGGGTATTTAATAGAATTCTTATACTAAATTCTTTTTAATTGTCTTAGATACTCTTTGCCAACTCAATTTTTTTGCATGTGGAGATGCTCCGGGCGAATTATCCGTGGGCCATTTTCCGTTTGTTTTGATTTCTGGGAAAAAATTTCCACGGAAGGGGGCATTTTAGAAGTGATCGAGAAACTGATTAGAATTTAAAATCTTTTCCAAATAAAAGTATGATAAGGAGAATTTTTCAGGCTGAATCGCCCGCAAGAAATTTTACAGGGGGATTGTCAGCAAGGATGGAACTGTCTCGAGGGAAGTTGTACTTTGCGTGGGACGAAATTTCCACGGAGGATTTTCCTATGGGGGGGGGATATTTCATGAAGGGTGAGCCAGATTTACCGGCGTTATCTGAAAAACAATCAGAAATTAAATGAAAAGTTTGTAAACTCAAAGTAAGGAGCGACATTAAAACTCAAAACGAACAGAAATTATCCTGTATATGAAGGGTTGCCCCCTCCCTCAATACCTTACGTTTTTAAGAACGGCAACTCAATCACATGGGCCATTTAATTAGAAAAGGAAGTGTTCTTAAAAGTGCTAAAAGTTTTACAGTTCAATGTAAGTAAAGATTTAATGCTGTAAGTAAGGAACGACGCGGCTCAATAGTAACCGAAACTGTAAAAAACCGAATTTCTTAAACCAATAGATGTATAAAAAAAAATCGACTTCTTATGCTGATTCCAAATATATAAGTTCGATTAGGTTTAGTGTTATCCATCAAAGGCTACGAGCCTAAGAAAATTTGCCTGATTTTCGAAACAGGGAGGGACACCCCCTAAAAATCAAGTAATCTTAATGAAAATCATGCTATCAGATTCAGTGCATCAGAGGACCCTACTTTTGATCTTTCAAGCTCATATCTGCCAAAATGTGGAATTTTGTATTTTTGGCCAAAAAAAAAGGATCACGGATCATTGTTTTTATAATTTTTTTTTTAATTACATTTTTATTTTTCATGTACGGTGAGTCAAATTCGAACCTGCATTAGTTGAAAAACATTCATAAATTAAATAAAAAAAGCATTTTTTTAACTTAAAGTAAGGAGCGACATTAAAACTTAAAACAAACAAAATTATTCCGTATATGAAAGGGACTGTCCCTCCTCAACGCCTCGCTCTTTACGCTGAAATTTGACTCTTTGTCACAACTCTACTTTTTAAAGTTTTAAAAAATTTTAGCGTAAGGAGTGAGGTGTTGAGGCGTTGAAAAGAGGATGCCAGGGAGGGAAGCTAGTTGTACTCCATCACTTTTGAGGTTTTAAAATAGAACTAGAACTATACATTTCCAGTCTATTGAGCCTCCTCTGAAGTTCAAAACGACTGCTCCTTTGACAAGAACTTTATATGCCCTTGGACCACAAATTTCAATATTTGCCTCCAAATTCTAGGGGGTTTTGTCAACCCAAAAGGCCTTATTATGTGATCTTTGGACTATTTTTTTTGAATGGCTGTCTCGAAATTTCTATTGGATGCATTTGGGGATAACAGAACGTAAGGGTGGCTAGTTGCCCTCCAAACACTTTAACTATAAAAAAAAAACATTAGAACTTCTGATTTCCAATCCAACGAGCCGCCTCTGAAATTTATACGACCACGCTTTCCAGTAAAATCTTATAGGCCCCGGGGGATACCTTACACCCCTTGCCCGGCGGGTTACGGGGGGGGGGGTGTCACCCTTAAAGACATAATTACTAGGCCTTTCAACTACGCTGAACAAAATGGCTATCTCAAAATTTTGATTTGTTGTGTTTGGGGAAATGATATACGGGGTGGGGCCTGGTTTCCCTTCAGTCACTTTTGACTATTAAAAAGGACACAAGGACTTTGAATCCCCAATTGAATAAGCCCCTTTAGAAGTTTCTACGGTAACTCCTTCTAAACGAAGTTCCGTGGTCTAAAAAAAGAAAATAATAATAATAAATTATGCCTAAATCGCTCTTTACTTAGGCAGCACTATTGCGCTGCCTATGATTGCAATAAACATAATTTATATTGTTTATTTATGAGTCTATTTCTATTCTCTACAGCAATTGATAGCCACCACTACAAACAGTCCCAACATGTAAATATATTTATTAGAGGGATGGAAGATATGTCGATATTTTCCCAATACTTCAAGACGGCTCTTGGGACATATCTTGTTATTAAGGGATTTTTTAGCCCCTTTCACCTCTGTGCAGATAATCAAATCACTATAATCTTTTATTTTACGCTCAAATTAGTTCTACAGGAAGAAGAGAGCTGTTATGTGCTCAGCACCCAGAGACTTATTTCCAAATATAGTCCTCCATACAAACAGAGGCACAGGTAAAAATCTCCCTTTTATAATCCTTTGAAGGACAATTCAAGGAAAAAAAAAAAAAAATTGGCCTTCCATTCCAGCTTATGAGGCTCCATCACACTCTTTTAGAAAGATCTGCTAGCCTCATCTCTAATAGCTAGTTAGTTTTTAAACTAAGCCTAACACGAATCAATTCAGTCGAGTAAATCTTACAGATATTTTTAAAGGGAGGGTACTAACCCTCCTTTAAAGCGCCGTCCTTATAAGTGCACTGGTTTGTCTGATTTTAGTTTTGATCATAATGTAAATAAGGTGAATTGAGCACATAAAGTTTAAGCAGAACATAGTCCAATTTTCCTTATTCATCTTAATATTGAAGTAAAACAAAGGAATGGTCCAGAATAGCTAATCAAACAGTTCGTGGTACCGAACTGTAAGTAAGGAGTGACCCCGCTCAATAGTAACCGAAACTATAAAAAACGGAATTTTGATACCAATAGATACATAAAAAGAATCAGATTTTAATGCTTAGAGTTGTGAGAAAGAGTCAAACTTTAGCGTAAGGAGCGAGACGTTGAGGAGGGGACAGCCCCTTTCATA